>NW_004955460.1:4164806-4192910 GCF_000276665.1 Chinchilla lanigera | reverse complement strand
GAAAGAAAGAGAGAAAGAAAGAAAGAAAGAAAGAAAGAAAGAAAGAAAGAAAGAAAGAAAGAAAGAAAGAAAAGGAAAAAGGAGAAAGGGAGAAAGGAAGTAAAAAGTTCACAAAACAAATTCTGTTCACAAACAAATTCTTCCTGATCTTGCCTTCAACTAAAGCTGCAGTGCCTAAACAGAATCACTTTTCTCTAGGTGACTATATTGAAATACGTTAAGCCAGTGTTCAGGTCTCCTTTTTCTGCTCATTTCCACCTCCAATCTCCTTCACCTTCTTCCTCCCTCCAGCTGTCTCTGGTGGGCATAGGTGGCAGTTCAGCCTGGTCACAGTGCTGCGACCTGTGGACTGCCCCACAGAGGCCACACCAGCCCAGGGCCACATCAGCCCCGGCACTGGAAGGTGGACATCCAGGGTCTAGAAGAGTAGGGTCAAGTACATATTGATATGAGACCAAGTTTTCCTGAACTTCCAGCTGTACAATTTTGTTTTGTTTTATGAAAAAGCAAGACTTTACATTTTTCCCTGGATGCCCACATTAAAAACTGTCAAAAGCTGGGCACAGTGGTGCATGCCTGTAATCCCAGCTTCTAGAAGGGGAATGCAGGATTGCAAGTTTGAACCCAGCCCAGGCAGTTTAGCAACCTAACAAGACCTTGCCTCAAAATAAAATAAGAAAAAGGGTTGGGAAAGTAGCTCAGTGCAAAGGCCCTGGGTTCAAGCCCTACTCCTGGGAAAAACAACTGTCAAAGACTTAACATTTTGATCCAATTGTGAAAAATATTAGCTGTTGTCTTTCACTGATATGTATTTCAGTGACTCGGTTCCTGGCTGCTTGTAATTCTAGAGTGGCCGCTGATCACTCAGCAACATCAAAATTGTCCTTTAAAGGAAAATGTATACAGTCAGTGTTTAACAGTTTTTGTCAATAATCTAAATTTATGGCTCAAAAGAGTGGGCCCTGGTCATGATGGTCCATTAGAACAGATAGCCTAGCCTCACAGTATTGAATCTAGACCATTTACAGTCGGGGATGTTGCATTTCCATTATTATTTGTAGTTCAGGGCCATCCTCCTGGGGCTTATTATATCATTTCCAGACTGTTCTTCCACATTTGCTGTCAGCAGTGGGAGCGGAGCTGGCGTTGAGCCGTCTTCGCTTAACAACATGGACTCAGGCCTGAGTCCTCACTGCTGAGAAGGCCGCTGACACTCGAGAAGAACTGGTGTAAGAGTCCAAATAACAAAATGTAAAGCCGTTTATTCTAATTAGAAGCCCTAAAACAAAGGATCGTCAAAGTTAGAAAAATATGACTTACGGAAAAGTGATTTTTTAAATGCCACTTGACCAAGTGTATTGCTGCTGCTTCTTGAACCCATGGTTTTGAGTTTTAAATGCATTTCACGATTTGGACAGGACAGCTTCCTCTTTCATATTTGTCTGTCTCCTCAGTGGAGAGCAACCTGCCTGAGTCTGCACAGCTCCTGTCCCCAGGGCCTCTCATCCCCTTTCAGTACCTGGTCTCAGTCTCAGGACTCTTGTAGATGCAGCTCTTGCTCGCTTTGCCAGCTCTTACTCTGAGAGCCTGGGGCAGGGTTAGGAGCTTCCAGCTGACTGAGAAGTTACCCCACCAAGCCCTGGACAGAATTTATTTTGTGAACTTTTTACTTCCTTTCTCCCTTTCTCCTTTTTCTTTTTCTTTCTTTCTTTCTTTCTTTCTTTCTTTCTTTCTTTTCTTTCTTTTTTCTTTTTTTCTTTCTTTCTTTCATCCTTTCTTTTTTTCTTCCTTCCTTCCTTCCTTCTTTCCTTTCCTTTTTTTTGGTAGCACTAAACTACACCTTCCCACTGAACTACAGAGCTGGGCTAAAACTTGGGATCCTCTTGATTCAGCCTCCGAGAGTGCTAGAATTACAGCCATGTGCCACCATACCCTGCAGGCTTTTACTGTTGTACTCCAAATCCTCAATGTGGCTGTGCCATCTCCCCTTTTAGTCAAGGTCAGCAAGCTGAATCGTATGAACGGTTGCAGATGCCATTATAGGGTGAATTAAAAATACGGTCCTGAAAAATCAAGTGTTGCTATATTGCAAGCTTACCCTCTTTGCTGGGTAAACCAAAACCAGCCTAGACTTAGATTAGAGGTTTTAGTTTTCCTCCTTCAGGAGGAGAAGGTTCTGTGTGGATCTCGTGGGTCCAGCTGTACCTTCTCATGGCAGCATTTTGAGACACCATACTCAGGAGACCCTTCTGTGGTGTCTGTCCCCTTTTGCGACTGCAGGCCTGTGGCCACAAAGGAGAAACCTGCAGCCAGGCATGGTGACACATTCCTGAGGTCCCAGCATTCTGGCGGCTGAGGCAGAAGGATCACAAGTTTTAGCTCAGCCTGAGCATCTTAGCGACTTAGCAAGATCCCGTCTCAAAATGAATAAAGGCCTGGGGATGTAGCTCAGTGCAAGGCCCTTTGTGCAATCTTCAGTACCAACAAACACAAAAAAGGGAAAAAAAAAAAAAAAGAAAGAAAAGGAAACTTGCTGGCCCATAGGAGACTTATAGTATTATAGTTGCCAACTAATTGGAAGAGATGGGCCAATGGAAAATTTAAATATGCATAAATAAGATTAGCAATTTAGTCCAAATAATGTCACTGCTATATAGAGAAGTCTAACCTAGAGTATCAGTCCACTTTGGTCTACATTTCTGTACTCACAGTATTTAGTGGCGAGAAGGACAGAGGGAGAAGCGACATGATGTTATAAAATAAGAAACTCATCTCCTTCCTTGGGGTTTAAACTCTAAGCTGTTATCTAGCTGAGGGTATAAATTTGTGTTTCATGAGTCCCCACTTTTAGCTGATAGCTTATAGCATTTGGCAGATATATGCTCAAAAATTCACAAATTAATTCCCATCCACCTCATCATTCTGTTTCACTTTAGGATAATTAAACGTGCACTAATTAAATGAGTCTTTTGGAGGGGAAATTGTTTGATAGTGCTGACCTACATTTGACCTGCTGTGGCAGGCATATTAGATGCCCAGAAAATCAATGCATTATTTTAGGTTTACATTATGCTGTGATCCACTCTCATTATGGGGGGGTGTGTCTTTATTTACAACACATCCAGATATTACATCGCATTGTTTTCTCCTTATGAGATGCAAAGATAATGCCACCACCCAATTACACTGGAGCCCAATCTTAACACCTGCTATGATTTAATTACATCTGTGTTCACCCAGACGTTCATACCTCACATGTTTTCAAATCATTCTCACTGTAGCGGCAATTTCCCACTGCGACTGTGGGAGAAAATGGCCTTTGAAATGGCGCTTTCTCTGTAATGCTTAAGAAAGGAACGGAGCACCTGAAGAAGAATCTCAGAAGATGAGGGCCAGGCTTGAAGCACGATTTCATTAATACTGGATGGCAGAAAAGGAGCCAAGTCCCAGATAATGAGGAAGGAGTTGCAATTTTTTTAAAGCTATCTGGTGACAGGGAAAACAAAAATGACATTCAGCTGACGAATGAGCAGAGTTTGACCTAGCCTTTTGACCCTTGACAATCAATCTTACCTGCTACTTCATAAAGAATTATGGCGCTGCCACTCACATTTGACTCTGTATTTTTACTATTCCCTTTGCCTTTTTTTTTTTTTGAATACATGGTCCAAGAAGATAAATGTTTATGTTGGATATAGTGGGGAAAAAATATGGGATTCTCAGAAGGGGGGAAAAATGATGGAGAAAGAGAGAGGAAAGCAACAAGAAGACCAACAGCCATAAAATGGTTTATACATGCAATTCAGAATTGTCAGGGATATTTTTTATGGGGCTGGTCCAAATAGCAACTGGAAATAACTGATGACCCCACACACCTTCCGCACAATGCAGGCTCGATGTGAAACCCCAAGTAGTAAAGGTGAGATCCAAGCCCATCTTCCCGGCTGCCTCTCTGCTCCCTCCCAAAATGCATCTAATGCATGTGATGATTCCATTCTCCATCCGTGAGCTCTGATTACAGCCTGCACCACAAAGGGGTTCAGGGCCGTCCTTACCGGAAAGAAAAAGCAGGGATCCCAGGCCATTGTGCTATTTGCATTATCTGTTCAGAGCACCAGTGTAAGCACTGAACATTTTGTGCTGGGTTCCCCCTGAGTGTCTACTGAGAGGGTGTAAATCAAAAGGGGTGAAAAGTAGCCAGCCAGGGAGTAAGAAGAGAATACCTTAGGAATAAGAGATAAGGTCCTCCCTGGCATTTGGCATACTTTGGTTTTATATATAATTTAACGCAGTTTGTCTTGAGACACTAAAACCCAGGCTAGTCAGCAAGAGCAACTTTATGGAGCTCACCCGATGCATAAGTTGACCGTGGGGAGTTTTTCTTGCCTTTATAGAGTCGAGATTCTTTTTTCATGACTGTGCTGGAGACTTCAGAAAAACTCAGTCTCATAGAAACCAAAAGCAATTTCTGACCGTTTAATCCATCCTGGATCACTGGGAATGTAAAGTTATTTTCCTCATGCAGCCTGAAATAAGAGAAGTGGGTTGGGGGGGAGCTTGGAGATGGATGGAATCTGGTGGTAGCTCTCAAAACAAACCTCAGAGTGGGGTGTGAAGGAATTGTCCCTTTGGGTACCCCATTTCCAAATGTGAGTCATGCACTTTGGCTGCATCTGATTACTAAAGAGGATACACGTCCCTGCAAATAAAAAGAACCCTATTCTTGCATGCAAAGCCACTGATCTACTTCAGACAGCTTTCACGGTAAGCAGGGATTAAACTTTGCCTTTAGCTTCTCCACAAACCCAGTAGCTGTGGGTGCCTCTGCCCACTTGTTCTTGGGCCCAGGACCCCCGCTTGCCACTGGCTTCTGAGGCACTGCCCTCCATCTCCTTGGTATGGAGTTCATTACTTCCGGAATTACAAGGCTGACAAGCTGTTTATGAGGTGTTTCAGGGCTGTGTGTTCCTTGAGAATCACCCCTCAAAATAGGCCGAGTTCGTTAATGGAGGAAGTGAGGTCAGTGTGCTTCTGACAGTCTTAACAAGATGACAGAATTTATGAAGCGCTACCGTGGAAAGATGTAGTTATCTGCAGTCTATTCATATAATAAGGCCACTTGGGGCCCGTTGTTACTCCCCTTGAATTTGTTTTCCTTTCTTCACTCCTTTTCCTTGTCCGGCTCTTTCCTTGGCTTTCCTTTCCGAGCCACATAGACCCACAATCACCTTGGGTCCACCGGTAGCTGAGGTAAATGGGCCCACTTTCTCTGAAAGTCTGCAGGACCTGCTCTCTGGGCAGTGTGTGAATCATGCTATGAGGGACAGTTGAGCAGACCATGTCCTCGGGTCACTTTCGAGGAACATCTCAATGTGGTATCATAGTGGCAGCATATTGGCATCTTCAAACCAAATTAAAATTTCCAACTCAAAAAAAAAAGTAAACTCAAGGGCTGGGAATGTAGTTTAGTGGTAGATCTCTCTCTTTAACATGTATAGGGCCCCAGGTTCCATCCCCAGTCCCACAGGTAAAACAGAACAGAAAGCACCACTCAAAGAAAGAAACTCATTACAGTTTCTTCTTAACGTCCAATGTCCTTTCACTCCAGTGAATGATGGTGTCTCTTCTGCCACAACTCTACAGGCAGGGATGAATTGCATTGTCCCTGGGAAGCTGAGAGGTAGGAAGCCATCCAGCCTGAGTAATCAGGGAGGATTTGATGGGAATGTACTGTTGCAGCTGCACAAAAATGGAACGCAGGGTCTGAAAAGTGAGAGAGAAAAAGGAAAAAATGATCAGCTAGGCCATTTTTTGGTATTAAAATTAGAAGACAATTTTCTAAGAGTGTTTATCAGTTGTGAAAACCAAGAGAGCCAATTAGCTGAGTAACAGGAAATACAATGGTGCCTGTATTTCAAGTATGGGAATTGGGGGTCATGGGATTATTTTACTAGGAAAATTGTCCATTCACAAGCTTGCAACCATGATGGCACTCGCTGTCCCAGATACTCTGTCACAATCTTCTTTGCCCCCTGGAAGGATTAAAAGTAGATTTTCCCAGTTGTGTTGGTTTGGGGGATATTTTTGCAAGAGGAACAATATAATACAGGACACATATCTTACAAGATTATTTATAATAGTCACCCAAAGAATGACATACAAGAGAGTACAGGAAGTCTATCCACACACTAAGACCAAGGAATCTAGCTGACGGCCTGGATCCCATGGCAATGTCCTGCATGAGTCCAGCTGAAGACCTAGAGCTCACGACAATGCCTCCCATGAGTCCAGCTGGAGGCCCAGAGCCCATAACAATATCTCATGCAGCCCTGTTTCACGGATCTGTGCTGGGAAGGTCCAAAGGTCGGTGGTGGAATCTAGGAAGTCTGTGCCAGTGGGATGAAGGATCTGTGCTAGCAGGCTGAGGGCTCTACACTGGAGCCAGGAAATGATGTGCAAAGTAAGAACCAGAGCTTCCCTGAAAAGCATCACAGCCATCTTTAGCAACAGTGAGGTCCTGAGCTCCTCCAATGGTGAAGACAGCTGAGTTCCCATCAGGAAAGCCAGTGCAGCAAGCTTCTTCAGGAGACTGAGCTGTGCACCTTCTTCCCCTCTGGAGTCAGGAAGCAATGCTCAGAGCAAGGACCAGAGCTCCCCCAAAGTGAACAGAAGCTCTTCTCAGTGCCAACAAGGCCCCAAGGTCCTTGAAGGGTGAAAACAGCCAAGTTCATCAGGAAAGCCAGTATGACAAGCTCCTCCAGCAGAACCAACAGCTCCTTACAGCTTCTACCAGCTCCCAACAGCCTAACTTCTTCTTCTCCAGTTCTGCCTCTTATACTGCTGGCAACAATCCTCAGGTGGGCCTCCCACACCCAGCACCACACTTACTCAGTTCAGCTGGGAGTTATAAGTTGACCACCAGTTGTCAATCCACTACACCAGTCATATTGTCAACAAGATGCATTGCACATAATTTTTCCTAATAATAAGAGATGTAGAGTCATCTCTTAGTGGATACATATCCACAGGTGCACAAGTCCCTTACATAAAAGGACCCAATATTTGCATATTCCCTTGGAAGGATGGAAGTTTAAATCATTTCTAAATGACTGATAATACCTAATGCAATGCAGATACTCTAGCATTAAGTATTGTTGAAGGAATAATGATAAGCAATGATGAGTCTGTACATATTCAGTACAGACACATTTTCAAAAATATTTTCCATCCTTGTTCAGTTGAATCTGTAGGTGTAGAACAGGGTAGAGAGTCACTGGGGAAGTGGAAAATTAAAGAGTTAGCTCAGATAAATGAAACCAAAACAAAACCACACATCCCTTCCTTCTCCTTGTGTGGACCAAATAGCTGCAAAGGAGCAAGTATCCAATCACTGATGTATTTGGATGAAAGAGATAATTTAATGGACTAAAAACATTCTTTGGTAGTTTCTCCACCATTGAGTCTGCCATATGTATCCAATCACGGTTCATTCCAAAGCTCAGGAAAAGGGCCACCGATCTCTTAAAGCCAGATCACTAAGAGACTGGTGAACAACTGCACGGCTCCCAGAGAAGTGACTGGTACTTACTCAGTCTGGCTGGGATGTGACAGCTGTGCAATTTGACTTCCTCTTTCCAGACACACTCATACTTGACCCCAGGCTTCTTTGGGATACTTGCGGGTCTGCACGTATGCCGTGAGAACCTTTCCAAGTCCGACCGAAGGACACTGCCATGAGGAGGGATGGGCCTAGAAAGGCCCTCAACCAGGCAAGTGAAAGGGGACATTCCATTGCACTTCATGAATTCCTAGAGACAGATTACAAAAGGATCCTCATCTGCAGGTCATGTAACAAACTGCAGTGAAGTCAGACTCTGTTTATGAGTTTGCATTCTTGCAGTCCTAAGCAAGACTGCCTTAAATGTGTTCTCAAAAAAACCATATTTAGTCCAAGTTGTCTTTTGCACAATTCCAGTCCAGGACACAGTTAGAGTGCCTGTGTGATTGAATCCTATGAGTAACATGGGATATCAGCCTCACTGTTTTCTGAGACTAAGGGAGAGTCCTGAAATGACAAGGAAACGTTGCAGATGAGGAAGAAAAGTGCCAGCCCAATAGCGAATGTTGCCCTATGTGTTGCCTTGATAGTATCTGGAGGATTGTGCATTGCTTAAAATGGTCTCTGTACCCCTTTTGCCAAATTACCTAAAATATATCCATTAGAAATTTCTTCCTGCACACTATTAAAAACATGTTCCTTCAAAACACAAGCAACTTTGGAGAATTAACCAAATTTTATTTGCTATCAATAATATATTCTAGACATTACATTAAACCCCTAAAGTGGGATTCTGGTCCCTGCATCAAAAGAGCTACATCTTATCATTTCCAGACCTTCAAACTTTAGTGAAAATTAGGAGATGGGGATACTGTTGTCAGCTCTTTACACCTTAATGTGATCTAATCAATTACTGTAAATGTCTTCTGATATAGCTTAATGAGAACAAGATCACATCGTAGATTTAAGGAATGGAAAACTAAAGATATTAAGCTTCTAATATTCTGTGTAGTCTAATTCAGAATGGAGCCAAATTTTCTCACCTAACTTGGTGTTGTACATTCTTTGTATTCTTATCTTTCCTGAGGACACAGAAATAAGAAGAGTTATTTGATACTAATTATGAGAAGTCTAAAATTAGTCACTTTCCCCTAACAATTTTAAATCTTAATTTTTCCCTGTCCTACTAAATGCCCCAGAAAGCAAGGTATCATGTCTCAGTCATAAACATATCCTTTGCACATGTTTTCCATGTACATTTAAATAAGCCATCATCCTTTCTGCCTTCCCCTTCCCAAATTTAGTCTGTCCTCCTCATTGTCACCTCCATGATCATCTCACAACGCACATTTCAGCATGCTGTGCCCTTGTAGATTTTAAGATAAAATTCAAAGTGCCTGAACCCAGCCACAAGGGTTCTTCTATTCATTCTTCTGTTCCCTGACCCGCTCCAGTTGCTGAGTTTTGCAAATGTTGCTCCCTCTACCTGGAGCCTACTTGCTGCCACCTCCTGGAACAGGCTCACCCCACCTATGGTGTGGCATGAGGTGTCATGTTGTGTTCATGTGTGTGGTCATGGGGCTGGTATGTTCGCCATCTTGACCTTCATCTGCAGGAGGTGGATTCTGTGCTATGCCTGGTTTTGTTCATTATTGTTTTCTACAGTGCCTGATCAGTGTCTGAGGATGAATGAATGAATGAAGGAACAAATGAATGAATGAATGAATGAATGAATGGGTTTAAAGACTCACGAAGGGGCCTGAGATATAGCTTAGTGGCACAAGCACCTGCCTGGCAAGCACAAGGTCCTGAGTTCGATTTCAAGTACCAAAAACAAAAAAAGCCCTAAAGACTTACTAAAAGCTCACTAAATTGATCACCTTGAAAAGCCGCAGCACTTTTTAACCCTAATGTGCTCTGAAACCCAAAGGCAATACAAAAATATGTGCAGCCCAGAGAGTTTTTGATTCTGAAATAATTTTGAAAACCTAGGTGTCTTGGTCACTTTTTTCTCATTGCTGGGACAAAATACCTGACACCCAAAATTAAGGAAGGAAAAGTTTATTTCGCTTACAGTTTGTGGAGGTTTCAGTCCATACTTGGCAGGTTACAAGGCAGAGTGGCACGTGGCAGAGGGCTACAGCTCATGGCGGCAGAACACAGCAAAAGCAACAAGCACACACAAGGGAGGAATGGGCAGCAAGCAGCCTCTTCCTCTCCCTTACATATGCAAACTATCCCCCCCAGGGCAGGTGTAGCTCTCACACCCATAATCAATCAAACTCTAAAAGCCTGCCCCATGGCCAGATGAGGCTTTGGGCGGACACACAGACACAAACCATAGCACTAGGTCTGTTCATGCTTGGAAGAGAAAAGAGTTAAACTATGCAGCAATTAAGAAGAGTAAATAATTAGAGTAAAATCTCTAACAGAAATCCTGCTTAACTATTTTAACAGGGGATCCCAGACACGAACTCTCACTCTCCTTCCCTGCCTCCATCCCTCCTTAATTCTGTGTACCTGTAGGAAACCCAGAACTTCCATGACTTCCATTAGTTTCCTGGAGCATTTCACTTTCACCAGGATTCAAAAAAAGTCATTTAAAGCTTACAGTTAACAAACAATGACATAATGGCTTTGGCCATGTTATAATAAAAAGTTCTCTTTTTGTGTAAATGCAGACAGTTCTTGCTTTGCAATGTCTTGATTTAGGAGATTTTGACTTTCTAGTGGTAGGAAAATGATACACATTCCTAACATATCATACTTGGACTTCTGGATAAGGTTGGAGATGGGCTGTCCCATCCTTGTCCCATCCTCCCCAACCTCATCTCTCAGACAGAGTTTCACTCTGTAACTCAGGTGGGCCTTAAACTAACTATGCAGCCCAGGCTGGCCTCAAACTCATGGTAATCCTCCTGCTTCAGCCTCCAGAGTGCTGGGATTATAAGCACACACCACCACACCTGGCTGGATCCTTTCTTGAGATGCTGGAAGGTGACAACCAGCTGCTGCTCCCAGCTGGCCATGCGGTCAGAAGCTGTAGTGACTGGCACTGTGCAGGGCTCAGTAAGCAAGTGTGTGATAGAAGGGCATTTGTGAATTGTATTCCCAGCTTACAAAGGGCTTATTAGGACTTCACCCCTTCCTCACTAACGGAGCATCTGTACCGTTCTGTCGTAACCAGTCTCTTCCCTAACCATTGCTAAAACCAGAAAGTAGAAAGGCAAGAAGTCCATTTCCTGAACATATATAATCACAGCCTGAATTGGTTTGCAAGGCCATTATGATATACCTTTCTCCCTGAAGTCCAGGTTTAAATAAACAGACTATAGATTCTGACAGACATTTCTACAAAACAGCTGTAAGAGCCAGCATGGGGATCACACCTATAGTCCCTGCACTCTGGGAACTTGAGCCCAGGCCGCACAACTGAGTAACTTTTAGCGAGGCCCCCTCTCAAAATAAAAATAAAAGAAGAGTGGGGGTTGTAGCTCAGTGCGAAGACCCTGAGTCAATACCCAGTGTGGCTAAAAAAAAACAAAAGAACTCTAAAACTACAGTTGTCCCATCTGTGAACTGTCCCCAGTAGTGTGGAGCAGGATCCGGCATAGTCAAATTAAATCATCCTGGCCTACTTTCTGAGTCTGGTCTGTCAGCTACTGGCAGTTTAATTTTTCATCACTTACTGCTGTTTTTTTTTTTATCTTTTTGAATAACCAAGCAATCTTCTCTGCTGCCCCTTTTGGCTATTGCTGTGTATTTATTTCATCTATCTCATAAAGATCTATTTGGATCCACTTAGAGAGGGAGTGCAAATAATTAATAAACCAAATTCCCTGAATTGTGGCCACAGGACTGATATTGCTGAAGGACTCTGAAATATACAAAACAAAAGCAGTAAGAAGTGTGTCAATTTCACAGCGGGCCCAGCAGAAAACTGGAACTAAATAGGTAATGAGGGGCTTGAACTCTTTCAAGTTTGGCAGAGGCTTTGATCATCTTTGAAAGTTGAAATCTAAAAGTCGTGAGAATTAAATACTTCAGATTTAAGGGATTTGCTTAAACAATGCTCAGAGGGTGCCCATCTTACCAGCAGTTGTGCTATTTCTGCACGAGGGTCTTCGTTCAACTCCAAAGGGGCCTTTGCAGATGTCAGGGTCCCCCTGGCAGGAAAGGCTCAGGAGATTTCTCTGCAAGGAAGAAAGTGATGAGCCCTGGCTTGATTAATTTCGCACAGGGGCACTTGCCCTAGGCAGATTCCTCGGGCCATGCTTTTTGCTATCAGACAGTCATGGCCCTTTCATCCCATCAGCCTGGAGACAGAGATTCCTTGCAGCATCCAGCCTGCCTGTCTTTTCTTGGGCCCCCCTGATTTCTGATTCCCTCCAAAGGCCATCCAAGCCCAGAGAATGTCCATCACCTGCTCTCTTCTCCAATAAATGATGGCCATTGGTGGCTAATGAAATCCCCAAACCCACCTGTAAAACTGTGCCCATCAAAGCAATGTTCTAAGAAATGCAGATGAATGCATTTAGCCTTCTAAAACTTAACCTTTTTACACAGTTCAAGTAAAAATGTAATAAATAGCGAGAAATAAAGTAGAGGCTAGAATTCAGCTAAGTGTGCAATGAAGACATTCCGAACAACAGAGCACACACCCAAAGACCACAGAGGGAAGGAAAAGTTGGTCCAGGGACATTGGAAGATGCTTTGAGACACCACATGCCTTGTGAGGATGTGCTGGGAGAGGTGTGGACAGCTTAATTCCCGTCCTCAAGGGACAGATGCTGGACGGTGAGGGACAGCCACTACCATCAGGCCTCATGTGCTTTCCGAATTCATTTGCTAGCATGGCTATAACAAAGCATCACAGACCAAGGGGCAAAACCTACAGAAATTTATTTTCATAAAATTCTGGAGATGACACCAAGCTCGAGGTGTCAGCAGAATTGGCTCCTTCTGAGGTCTACAAGGAAGGCATCTGTCCCAGGCCTCCCTCAGGTTGTAGAAAACGTTTTCTCCCCAGTGTGCACATCATTTCCTTCTGTCTGTGCCTGCATCCAAACATCCTCTTCTTATAAGGACACCAGTCACATTGGATTAGGACCCACCCGAATGACTTCCTTTAACTTAACGGCTTCTTGAATGATATACATTTAGCCCGACTCCAAACAAAGCCACATTCTAAGGCACTTGAAGACTTAGACATACGAATTTGGGAGGGGACTCCATTTAGCCCATAACATCTTCACTAGAAAACTTCCTTCTACTTTAGGAAGTCATTTTCCTTGGAATGCTGTTTATAATTCTATAGGCAAATCCATACCCATTTATATCTTGATGAAATACTATAGAGTAGTTTTGCCTGTGTTATTCTCCTTTCTGACAGCTGTCCAGAGCCCATCCAGACGTCCACAAGTAATTCTCAGTGCCCGTTTACTACTACTGTGGCTCCCTTTCCAGGTTACTCTGTGAAATTAGCATGGGCGTATTTCTAGAGATTTGAGTTTTACTTGTTTCAGGGTCTTCCAGCGTTGTGAAGATGTGACAGAGTTCCTCACAGTATAAATCAGGGCGTCCACATCTGAACACAATACCCCCAGTAGCAGGTACCAGCCTCATGTGTGAGCAGGGGATTTTACAGACTTTGTTCTGGACTCTGTTCTTTATTGATCACATCAGATTTGGCCACCCCGGTCTTTCTACTGACTCTGTTGTTCCCCATTGTTATCTGAACCTGTGAGGCTTTTTAATGTTCCCCGCTGTTCCCCATGTATCTCTACTCTCGCGATGCTGCAGAGGCACGTGTGTGCATCTGTGTGCACGTGTGAGCCTCTGCATGCGTTTTAAACCACCACATCAATTGCTAACTATTCTTCATTATATTTTTATTCTTTCAGGCTTTTTCCCACCATTTCCACCCTGTCGTATACTTGTTCCACCCCCATTCTGTCAGTCACAGGCTCTTCTCTGCCCAACTCCCAGCCACTAATGAAAATGTTAAGCAGGAGCGGGTTAAGGACAGACCTTTGTGGCGGTGCATCAGAGAGCTCTATCTGGGTTGGTGCGGCCCCATTAAAAAGTCCTCTGGATTTGCTTGCTCAGTGATTTAGGAACTTTATGAAGCCACCAGTAGCCTACATTTTTCTACCTTATTCAGATAGACACATGAGAGATGTTGTTGACTCTTCTGCCTCAATCCAAGTGACAGTAACAGTTTGTTCATAGCTCCCGCCAAATCTACAAAGCTAACACATTTCTTAAGATACGTGTGTGTGAGAGAGTTCTTCCTATTAATTTGGATCTAACATGTGCCAGTTCTGTTACCAACTCTGCCCCCTTTTAAGTAGTCACAAACTACTTATTCAATACATGAGCTGTGGGTTTTGCATGATCGTTGAGTGAATTTCTCCAGGTTGTAGTTTTCAGAAATCATCTTTTTCCCTCTTTTGAAAATGTTCATGTTTTCACACTCCACCCTGCTATGCAAATTCAAAAGTTATAAGGTAAGCTTTGTCCAATCAGCTTTATTTTAATTTATTAATTTATTTACTTATTTATTTATTGGCTTTTTGAGACAAGGTCTCACTATGTAGTTCCGGCTGGCCTTCGACTCACTATGTAGCCCAGACTGGCCTCGAACTTGCTCAGTCATCCTGCACCAGCCTCCCAAACGCAATACCCAGGCATGTGCCACTACACCCAGCCAAGTAAGCTTTAAACTAGAGCAACCTAAAGACTCTCATAAAAGAGTAAAAGGCCACAGGGCAGATTTCCCCTGGGCCAGGAATAAAGACCAAAAACGACAAACCCAATACCAAAATACAGGCCTTTAGGGTTGACATTTATTTCCCCCACATCCATACCCTTGTTCATTTTGTTCCAAAACCAGAATATTTGGATAAAGCAGTCATTTAAAAATTAATTGAGTGGAAAAGGGGAAGTTCTAAGTGTGTCATGTTGACATCTCTGAATTTTGTACAGACAACCCCTCCCCCCACCCACACACACAATGGTTCCACTTAGGATTTTTTAGCTTCACAGTGATGCATAAAGTGTATACATTGAGGAGAAATCATACTTCTCAGTTTGAATTTTGACCTTTTCATGGGCTAGCAACATTCAGTAGTGTTCACTTGTGATTCTGGGCAGCAGCAGTACATTTACAACCCCAGTGTGCCACACGATCATGAGGGCAAACAGCCAAGACCCCATGGTGTACTGTGTTGCCAGCGCTTGAGGATCCCGGTGTCCAACAAATTACATGAGATATTTAGTGCTTTATTGTAAAGTAGGCTTTGTATTAAGATGATTTTGCCCAGCCATAGGCTAATGAAAGTCTTCTAATGCCATTTAAGGTAGGCAAGGTTAAGCTATGACGGTCATTAGATAAGAGTATTAAATGCATTTTTCACTTACAGCATTTGGAACTTAGCAATGGGTTTTTCAGGACTCAGCTACATCGCAAATCTATTGTAAGTGGAGGAACACCTCTATGTGAACCTGTGTCCCACCTTGCACTCTTTTTCCCTGTGTGTTTGATGGGTCTCAATGAAATTGGAAGGTCCTTGAGGAGTCTTTGGGAGCTCCACAGTGAATAGCGTAGCACAAGACATACAGAATTTCAATACTAGCTGTCTTACTTGAAACAATTAACAAGAGCCAAGAACTTGGACTAAAACCAAAATCATGTTTTACATAGGTGACGTTTCTTTTCTTTGTAGTTTAAGCATCAAAGAGCCTTTTGCAGTGAGAGTGCATGAAGTGTGTGTAGAAATGAACACATACTAGGCATACAGTAATTATTGAGTGACAAGAGACTTATCCAGGAGGGAGCTAACCTGAAGTCTGCATCTTTGACAAGTTCCTCAGTGATGCTGTTGCTGCTGCTGCTGGATGGAAAACCAGAACTCCTGTACCCTGCTTGAAAAGGAAATGACTGTTTCCACACAAACCTCTCCTTTACTACAATATACTGCTTTATCTTTTAGTTCCTCTGCTTGGCTGTGTTACATGGATATGTAGAAAAACCATTCTCAGATCGCAATTGTTTTTATCCTTTCTTCGTACAACCCTTGTGCGGAACACAAAGGAATGGTATTACAATTGAATTGGGTGGAACCGTGCACTGAAGGTTAGGCTGCCTCTGTCCCTCACCTTCAATAAACAAGCAAGCAGAGCTTCAGCATCCGCTATGACTTGTGGTGTGGTGATGTACACCTCACCTAGCCATGGTCTAATCTCACCCAGCTACAGACAGAGGAATGAATGTTTCCATGTGCATACTTACAGGAAAGGAAAGTGGTTAGGAGTGACGTTAAATAAATCCACCTCATTAATTCTTCCAGTGGGGGTGAGAGGGTATGTAAGAAATCCAATTCATGAAACCACTTGGTTCAGACCTTTTTTTTTTCTGGGAACCAAGAAAAATCACAAATGAGGTTAAAATAAAGGTAAAAAACTGTTTTATTCTGGCACAAAACAGATTTGCAAATCAGGAAGACACAAGTTCACTTAGAGACTGAACAAGGGTCCTGCACAGAGGCGGGTCTGGGTGTCTGTAACAAGAAGTGGTATGTTCAGCTTAGTGCTCTGTAAGGGAGATGAGCAGGATTGGAGTGAGCCCAGGGTGGACACTGATGCAAAACAGCATGACAGCAAATTCTCCAAATTCACAGGAATGCCCTTGGCAGGGAGGGGGAAGACTAGTCACTCAGGTACTCCTCACACCTTCCATGGCCTGGTTAAATTCCAGCAAAAGCATTCCCTCTGGCAGATTTAGTGCCTGATGTCTGCATGGAAACCTGTCCCCTGTCAGCAAGTCTCTGAGGCTCAGGGAAGGATTTTTGATCCCTTTTTTGACCATTCTGCATTTTAACCATTTCATATTTTATCTTTTTATCTCTTACTAAAATTATGACACTTAGCCCTCACCACCTTTCACTTCAGTCTATTTCAAACTATCCCCAATACTGTAAGGTATGAGAAGAATACATTCACCCACAGTCCTGATAATGTCACCCTCTTGCACAAACACATTCAATGACATTTCTCTCATCTTAATTATGGTTAGGCATTTCTAAAAGTAAAAGCAAAGGAAACAAATCTATAAAGGAAAATCTTCAAGGAATTGGTATGTTCTTCAAGGAATCTTTATATTGAAATATTCAATAAATGAAAAGATAAACACTAACCAGGGAAACATAGTTAAAGATATAGTACACGGCAGACTAACAAGTGCTTTTAATATAAAAGAAATCTTATGAATCAATAAAAAAGGATGACTGCACCATAACATGAAATGAGCAAGGACACAAAAGAGAAACTTTACAAACTATAGAAAAAATCTTCTAAGAGATTTTAGAATTCAAACCAACATCTCTTAAGTAATATTTGTCTCTTAGACATCTGGAAAATCTAGTAATCTTAACTACTTCACCATGCTCTTACATAATAAAGACTGTACTCATTACTATTTTAGGAGTACGTGTATCCCAAGATCTCCAAAATTCTGATTCCAATTCAGAGGTAGGAGATTTTACAGAGCAGTCCATTAAAAATAAGAGAAAACAAATCAAGAAACAACCTTCAACCCAACCCTGATGGAAACAACCAATAAACAGCCCTCTGGAATAATAAGTAGATACCCACCAAGTCTGGCACCAACAGAAGTTCTTGTTTCAAAAATTAACATAAAAATGATGCTCCATACAAGTTCAGAATACACACAACTAATGTGCCTTCTTATTTGGAAGGGATTTCACTAGATTTTTTTCCAAAAATATTTCAAATTCCTGAAGAGTTTTACTGCATTCAGTCAGAAACTTAGATTACGTAGTAACCCCAAAAGTGGGCCTGGGACTAAAACTCCCTGAGAGTGTGATAACAAATTCTAGAAACTGAAATCATACAGAGAGAACATCATGCAACCAAAAGTCTTTCAATTAAGTACGTTAAAACAGGAGAGATTCATATCTTTGGGCTAATCTTTGCCCAGCCAAGTCAAGTTTATAACCTATAAACCTATATTTTAAAAGAAAAAACCCTTTTCTTCAACTCTCTCATATGTATGTATGTAAAATATACAAGTTAACATGTTTGATGCTAAAATACAGTATGTCTTATCATCAAAAATACTAATTATCATGGTTGAGTATTTGATGCTGAGATAAGCTCTTTGGATATATCATTTCATTTAATCTTTGCAGTAACTTTATTAAGAAGATATTCTTCCCCATCATACTCTTTAAAAATCTAAGGCTTAATAAAATCAAATAACTTGCCTGAGGGACTATAATTAGTAGTGATAATGTCCCTAATTTTGTACTTCTTACTCTATAATGAATGACAATTCTAACTCTTAAAGGATTAAAAAAGACAGGAATGGCAATCTAACCAAGTATTAAGTTTATTAACATGTGACCAAGATAAATCAGATTACTCACTGCAGTCATGGCTTTTATACAGAAATGCAGCCAGTGTCTGCCTATTTCTTGGTGTTTGTGGTTTCCGTGAGTATTTAGAGCCCTCAATGTTGAAATGCTAAAGTTTTCAGGTGCCATATTTACATGTGAAGATACCTCTAGCAGGCTTCCACTCCTTGTCCGCCCATGCAATTTCAATGCTGACATAAAACTAGAAGGAAAACATTGACTTAAATGGGCAACATGATACTTCTGGAAATGTAGGATGGTGCCCAGGCCTTTGGTGATGTTCTTCAGTGTGCTAAGGACATCTGAAAGCCTGATACCTTGAGTTGTCATGTGTGTGCTTTCCACTGGCTATTTATAAAAGGAAAAAGAAAATGAACTACATTTACTCTTAGAAAGCCTCAGTAGATAGTTTTCTTCATTGACATAGAATAGTACATTTTTTTTGTTTGTTTGTTTTGTTTTGTTTTCCTCCGGTACCGGGAAGCGAACTCACAACCTTGCGCTTGCCAGGCAGGCGCTTTGCCACTGAGCTAAATCCCCAGCCCCCAAAATAGTACATTTTTTACCTATCCTGGTACAGGACTCAATTTCATTTCCTTTGAGAAGTTTAGTTAGTATTATTTCTTTTCTTTTTTTTTTTTTTCTCTTCCTTTATAGTGACTTTAATATAGGGAGAAATATTCCATTTGCAAATTCAGTCCATGAAATCCTACAGACATGAATGATATTTTAAAAATTTTCAGATTTTCAACAGATAGGAACCAGGCCCACAAATCAAAAGAACCCAACACATTAAATCAACCAGAACTGCCAGCCTGTCAGTAGCCAATAAATTAACAGTGTTGAAAATAAGCTCACGCTCACTTACAAAAACAGCTATTATTGGTGAGTCTAAGACTTTGGACTTCCAACCACAGTGATGGCATAAACCCACAAAGAAAATGGTAACTATCATTCCTTGAGTATCTGCCAGTATCTACTTTACCTACAGCATTGTGTTTATTCATTCTATCATCCGTGCAGGTGGATACCATGAATTTGTTTCTGGATGAAGAAATGAAGGCTCAAGAGGTTGAGTAATATTGTTAAGGTCACTTAGTGACTATTACAGATTTAAACCCAGGTCTCTAAGTCCCCAACCTTGCCCAACCTTGTCACTCTACCACTGTTACAGCACTACCAAGGTGCCAGATGAGACTTTTATGTCTGACACTGCTTTCTAGAGTGTATTCTGGCATCTGCTGTACTAATCATTGCCTCAGGATTTTTAGCTCTATGTTAGCTTTGAGACTACTACCTAATATAAAGATCTAATTCAATTTTTAAAACCTGGCCATTAATTTAGAATTTCCCACAGAATACCAAAAGCTTACAACTTCCTCCACCAAAAGGACACTATCTGTGTGTGTCCCAAGCATGCATGGAGCATCATTTTTCAGACAATCCTTGGAGAGGGGACTTTTGTCCAAACTGGAGTGGATGGCTTCCTCCTTTTGTGGCCCAAGGCCCTGTTGATCAGCTGTTTCCACTCAAGCTGAGTTAAAATTGTCCCTTTATTTTATTTTTTAAAATTGTCTTTATAAATTTTCAGCTCCAATTTTGAGAAGGATCTGTTATAAAACATTCAGTTGAATTGGAGATTGATGAGCTATTTGGGTACATTAGCTATCCAAAAACTTCCAAATAATAAATGTAAGAGATATTGATCTGAGCTCTAGAATGTTCTCAGAAATCTTTATACACTTACTAATACATACTTAATACTAATGTACATTTTAAAACACTAATATACACTTAAAGTAATTGACATCCAACTGTTACTTTTAAAAAACATCTTTTTGCTAAGACAATATTTAATGAAGCAATATTCTTTTCTATGGGGCAGATTTGGGGGTGCAGAGCTGAAAGCTTATATAATTTGGGAAGCTGTCTTTACAAGATAGAAAGTAAAACTAAGAATATAAAGTTATGTATTAAAATTAATATTTATGAGAATCGGGGAAAATCACAGCTACTTACAAAGGTAAAACTTGGAAAAGCCCTAAACATCACAAAACCCATCAATATAATCTCTCTTGCTCTATAATATATCATATATTTTTGGATAATACCATTCAACTGCCTCTTTACATGGCAGAAAATGTGTGAAATCAATTTCTATAGAGATCATTAAAAGATAATTCAGTGTCTCCTTTGACATAGTTCATGTTCTTTAATTATGGAAACTTCTAAACAGCTTCTTAGAGCTACATTTGTAATTGATAGTGTAACATTTCAAGATTGTTGTCATATTTGAGAAAAATCTCTATCAAGTTACTCTCATTGCAAGAGCTGTACTACTTAGATGAACTTTTTACAGATTAGCTTCTGGGTTTGCACATTTCAACAGTTGCTCCTATTGTTCAACCAGCTGTAGTGCCAAACGCCACTGAAACAGATCCCATGGGAGGTGGACACTCCCTTCCACATCATAGAGAAGGGTGGAAAATATTGTACAATATTTAGCCGTAACAATTGTTTATAGAAGAAACAGAAAACCACATAAAGACCTCCACAAAGCCCATACTAATATATCCCCAACTCAACTTCCCCATAAACATTCACAACCCCTCCAAGTATCAGTTGACCAAAAGGAAGTGTCAGGGGTAGGTGCAGGAATGGGAACCAAAGTGGAAAAAGACAATAGATTCAGCCAACCGGAGCTAAAGGGTCTCAGTAAAACCTGTCAGGTAGGCATAGTGTGGGGGTCTTTCCCCAGAACTGTGAAGGGGTCTGCATGCACTGATTCCATGCAACACCTTCATGGGATTTTCTAAGAGGATATTAGTGCTTATGAGCAGCAATAAAAAGCACCTTCAATGTCACTCACACTGTTGTTTGCTTTTTTCCTTATGTGGATAAAAATAAGGTGCTATTCAACCTCCACTGAAATACAGCTTTAGAACATTTTCATCATCCCCATTAGAAACCCTGGAAGCTGGGAATGTAGCTCAGTGGTGGGACACTTGCCTTTCACACACATGGCCCTGGATTCGATCCCCAGCATGAAAACAAACAAAAGCGAAACCCCACATAAAAGAAATCCTGTACCCCTTAACAGTCATTATTTTCTCATCAACTCAAGGCAACCATGAAGCTACTTTCTGTTTCTCTGCATTTGCTTTTTCTGGATGTTTCATATAAGTGGAGTCAGATGAAGTGGTCTTTTTAACCAGCTTCCTTTGCGGAGCAAAAGGTTTTCAAGGGTTATCCACATTATAGTATGTATCAGTACTTCATTCCTTTTCTTTACGAAATAACATCCCATTATGTAGTTATACCACATTTTGATTTGTCTATTCCTTAGTTCATGGAGGTTAGCATTGTTTACACTTTCAGACTGTGATGAATAATGCTGTTGGCAATTATACATTTTATTCACTAATACAAATGTAGTACTTCCTAGAAAAATTTATTATCCAATTTAATAGATCCTAAAAGCATAAAATAAGCAGTAATTGCAAAGACTAATAGGAAAATGATATAATATCTAATGAATACATTTTATATTGTTTATATAACAGCATTTTCTATATATTGGATAAAATAAAATGCATTATTAAAATAAAAAATTAGGTACTATTACATAAAAGGTGGTTGAAAAAGGTGTGACTCATTTCATTTATTGCAATAAAAAACACACACTGCCATTAATTTCTTTCAAAAGACTCCACCTTGCTTCAAACACGCTTCTCCCATCATTCTTTCCACTTTCTGAAGCAGCTCTGGAAATCCTCTTTCTTGTCTTCATATGGTGTGATAAAATACATGGTGAATGCTACTGCCAAGTGCCATGAAAAGGAAAGGCAAATTTGTAAAAACACCATGCTGTGTCCTCATCCACCTTATTTACTGGATCTGGCACTGTGAGGCTTCTGGTTCTTCCCCACAGTCAAAATGACCGACCGTGAAAGGGAAATGTTTTGAATCCATTCACTACATCAAAGAAGCCAAGACAGCACAACTAGAGACATTCAGAACAAAGGACTTCCAGAACTCCTTCAGAAAGCATCAAGAACTATGGATAAGTGCATTGGTGGAGGGGAGGAGGATTTTTAATGGAATTCACAGCAATGTACTCAACTTTTTAAGAGTTAAAAATTCACGTTTTCAGTCACACCATGTACATAAGAACTCAGGAAAGGCAGCAGGGCACAGAATATCGAAAGAGACTGACTGTATTTGAGAAAAATGAAACTTGGAAATGATCTAAGGGATTTTCTTCAAAGATAAATACAGGACCCTCCCTGCAGGAGATGCTACAAGAGATCCTGTATGTTTGTGTCACTTGGTGAGGAACAGCCTTCACTCTGTCCTGTCTCTTCCGTCTTCCCACTCAGTGGCAGGAAAAACAGGATAGAACAGGAAGAGAAAAGAAAGTTTGTAGAAATAATGAAGGAATAGAGATGGTGAAGGAAATCCCAGCAGCAGCCACAGACACCGACAGGGTCGGCCGATCCCCATAGCTGTCCATAAAGATGACACAAGCAAGAAAGACGTCACCTCGCTATGGATACTACACATTAAAAAAAAATTTTTTCCCCTCAGTTTTGCAAACTGAAGGACATGTAAAGAAAACCGGAGAGCTAGTGTAATGTCAAGGTTAACATTTTAATTGCATAAAACATAGAAAAAGCCTACGCTTGTCATTTTTACAAGGTTACCTTTCCTGTACAATGGAGGCTTTTATCCAACAACTATACACGAGTTGGTGACATGACATAGAATGTGACTTACATAAATGGAAGAGCTCACACTCTTTTCTTCTACGTAGCTCCTCCAGAAGGCACCATCGAGTAGCTAAATTGTGGCCTTTTAAACCTTTCCTCACAGATAAGAAAAGCACACATATATGTGGGTTTGTAGTTGTGAATTCACAAGGCCTAATTCTCCTACACTGTGTCTGGCCTCTCCGTGACCAGAGCCCCTTAGACTTCAAAGAGGGCTTTGCAGGTGGAATAGCAGATAAGCGGTGGAGAATTTAGCTCTTTTGGATGATGCGATCACATAACAAAAGACTGTTGTAACCCTTGGGGAAGGCAAAGTTAAGGTGACTGTTGGGCCTTAGCTCTGAATTCCCTGAATCTAGGGCAATCCAGAGTAGAGAGCCCCACAACCAATACTTCACAGTGTTTTACAACGAGCAGAAAAAGAAAAAGAAAGCTTGTAAAGGATGGGAAGCCTTTCAGATCTGTGCAGCAGATCAAAATCTTTAAAAAAAAAAAAAAATAACTTTCCAAGGTTGAAAAGTAACTGAAGTTAGTTTCAATGTATACACACACTTAGGAAAATAAGAGCTGAGCGTATAAGATGTGGAAGCGACATATCCTTATTGGTTTACACATAAGTTTTCATTTCCTAACACTCCCAAACATAAAGGAAATCATTGTCCATAAGAACAGTTAATGAAAGACTTGTATTTTCACAACTAGTCTTGAGTTAAAAATCCAAATTCTTAGGTGTTGCAGAAAATGATTTGTCATTGCCTTATGTATCAAAAAAGAAGGTGCTGTCCCCTTAACAGGACCAAATCTTTTTAAAATTAAGGGGACACCACCAGAGGTTGGTTCATACTTTGTGACACTAAAAGATACTGTTAAATTCCACATACACAACACACTAGTTTGTGCTCCCAGCCAGGGAGGGAGGCAGGACTGTTGTCATCACTCAGAACCAAAAATGTGGATTTGGCTGAATGAAAGCACATGACTCAAGAGCCACCAAGAGAAAAGACCTGGTGGAGGTCCCTTGTCCCATCTCTGAAATGGGCCCTCATCATCTTTCTGATTCTCCAACTTCTGTGAACAGGGGAGTGTGGAGAGCCGCTTAAGAAGTATCTTACTCTGTTTCTGTTGCTGTAACAAATATATGAGGCTGGGAAGTTTGTTAAGAATAAAGGATTCCTTAGCTCTCAATTTTAGAGGTTGAAAGTTCAAAATGCAGTGACTCTATCTGTCCAGCACCTGCTGAGGACCTCCTGGAAACAGCATCGCAACAGCAGAGGTGTGTAGGGAAGGGTTCAGTGGCAAGCCAAGAAGTAGGTTTATAACAACCTGCTCTCAAGGGAATTGGCCAGGATTCCACAAGAACTGCATTAATCCTCTCCAGGGCTGCCCCTGAAAGACCTAATCATTTTCCAGTAGGCCCCATCTCCTAAACATTCCTCCACGTCCCATCACCACCACACCGAGGACCAGAATCCCAACACAGGAAGCTTTGGGGGACCATACCCCGGCCTCATTTCTTGCTTCCTTGTGGATCGGGTGAGGCTTTCCTTGGTACCCTATCTAAAATTCTAATATCCTCATTCCTTCTTTTTCTCTTCTCTGCTTGGATTTTCTCTTTAGGAATTATCACCATCTAATATACTCTTTTTACTATGTATCTTGCTTCTGTTGTCTCCATCAGCTAGAATATACTTTCTCTGAGACACAAGTTGTTATCAGTTGGCTATTTCTTTATCCCTAGAATGATGCTTATGACACAGAAGATATTCAAATATTTATTGGGTGAATAAATAAATTTCTTGGGGTATAAGTCCATCCCTTCCTACCATCTCTTAGTATTTTTAAACCAAGCCTGAACCCAAGATAAAGAGCAGTATGGACAGTGGTTCCCGAAGTCTGGAAACCAAATCTTATTAAGACAATTTGATGAATACTTAGCCTTCATGTTAATTGACCTTAAATGTATTAGAAGGAATGTCCAAAATCTTGCAGAAAAAT
Organism: Chinchilla lanigera; assembly: GCF_000276665.1. Taxonomy (NCBI): domain Eukaryota; kingdom Metazoa; phylum Chordata; class Mammalia; order Rodentia; family Chinchillidae; genus Chinchilla; species Chinchilla lanigera. The sequence goes on along the minus strand of NW_004955460.1, from coordinate 4,168,152 downwards.
AATTTGGACAACTACAAAGAGGTAGAGTTTCAGTTTTCTAAGAAAACTATCTTACAGTAAGAGGTAACACTGAAATCAGCCTCCTTATGAACACTAAGCATCACTGCCAAGGGTGTCTATGACAAAGGTCTTGGATATTTTCTGACAGGGGCCCCAAATAAGAAACTCCCACCACATAAAATAGTCTAGAGGGTCCCCATATTCTTCTGAGATTATAAGGCACAGTGCACACAGGAAAGATGTGATCCCCTCTGTGCTGTTGTGTGAAGTGGTATTTTGCAGACATTTCCATCTGAGACCAAGAACTGTACCCCTGACTTGTAGGTCCCTGGCTGATTCACCCAGTTTCTGAATCACAGCACTCCTGATACATAGGCGCCCTACAGAGTTGGCTGACTAGCCTTTCTTGAAGAGATTTACAATTGAGCAGTAATTCCAACAGGAGAAATCCATTTACTGTAATCGACTAAGCAAGTCATCTCCTATTTCTTTTGAAAATTGTCATTAATATGATCTCCGAGCAATACCTACAGGTCTTGGTTGAAGAAAAATTTTATATTTTCATGCAGTAAAGATAAAGGGCCTTATGAGAAGGAACTAAAGATTTTACAGAAATTTCAGTTAGCCCTAGACATTTTGGTAAGAAGGCATGTTTTCACCAGGGAATTATTATTTTATTGCTTATTTGCTTGCTTTTCTGTTCTATTATTATTATTTTCTTAATAGTCATGTTTTGTATGGTGATTCTCTTGCTTGATTCCAGTTGGCAAGATGTGGAGTTTGTAGCACCTTTCAATGCAATTGTCAAAATTTAAAACACTTACCCTTACATTAATAAACAAAGTGGCCTTAAAAAGTTGGAACCTAAATTATCTTGATTTTATTTTATATGATGCATGACTAAACTGTAGCAAAAATTCAGAGAGGTCTGAAGCTCTGAAATTAAAAAGAGTATTAAAAAGGTGTATTTCTTTAGAAATATACCTTCTAAGCCCATAGGATAAGAATCAGCTCCTGAACCTTAAAAGAAATTTTTAAAAATCTCCTGGTTTTGAAACAATGACACTGATGCCCTTCGTAAACATGACCTGGGTAAAGCTTCAGGTGATTAAAATTAAAAAAGCCCAAGCCTCTGTGGTCTTAAGTACAACACTTCTCTATATTTTGTGGCATTTCCATGACTAAGATTTATACTACTGTCAGTTTTAGTATCCTGTTTTACAGCATTAGAGAGAAAGGTCTGTGTGGTCCACTCATGGCTGAGGGGAGAGAGCTCTGGATTTTGGAGGACAATTTGTTGTTCTAGTTTTATAAATCTATGACCAGAATCTTCTTTCCATTTCTAAATGTTTCCTTAGTACCCACAGTGTTCATTTTCCAAGGAAGTTCACACTCTCTAAGGTCATTCTCCTGGCCTGGCTTGTGGCTGGTCATTAGCACAGGTCCCTTAAGTCATGTGTACTAATTAACTACCAGGGATTTCTGTTAGGATGGAAAGAGGTTAACTGTGACATATACTAAGTACTCAGTGAATTTATCAGTAAAGTTTTTGGTGGTGTTAATTTGTGTTTTCAGACTGACAATCCTGCATCATTAGAAAAATAGATGCCCATTGAGTTAGACACAGTTCTGCTCTTCTCCAGCCTCCTGCATGAGGCTTTCTTGTCCTGAAGGCCACTCGTCATACATCCCAGAACAATGGAGTCCTGCTGTTCAGGTCAAGAGGTGGATTCCCTTCACTCCTTTTTTTTATTTTTCTTTTCAGTACTGGGGATTAAACACAAGGTCTTTGTGCTGAGTTATATCCCTAGTCCCCTTTTTAAAAGTAAATTTATTTATTTATTTATATTATTTTGACATAGGGTCTTGCTAAGTCACTGAGTTGCCGGGCTGGGCTCCAACTTGCAATCCTCCTGGCTCAGCTTCACAGAATGAGGGGAATACAGGCATATGGCACCACACCCAGGTCCTTCATTCTTCTATATTCTCTTCCCCTTTGCCCTTCAAACTCCTGCACTCTCTCACTTCTGTCCAGGTTGGAGTATCTAGTCACAGGAATAGGAGGAAGTAAAGGAAAGAATTAACCCTTTCGGTGTTCTCAATGGATAATGTTGCATGCACTATTTCACTGTAGCTTTAAACATCCATCAGGAGGAAATACATTTTTTAATTATATTGACAAAGTACCTACAATTTGACGTAATAATTTGCCTAATATTATTTGATCCTTTTAATATATGTATGCTGTGAGAAATCGTTTTGTCTTGGTTACTTTTCTCTTGTTGCTGGGACAAAATACCTGACACCCAAAATTAAGGAAGGAAAGGTTTCTTTTGCTTACAGTTTGTGGAGGTTTCAGCCCATACTTGGCAGATTACAAGGCAGATTGGCACATGGCAGAGAGCTACAGCTCATGCTGACAGAACACAGCAAAGCAACAAACACAAAAAAGCCAGGAATAGGGGAGGAATGGCCTCAAGCAGGCTCTTCCTCTCCCTTACATGTGCAAACTATCCACCCCAGGGTGGGTGTAGCTCTCACACCCATAATTAATCAAACTCTAAAAGCCTGCCCCATGGCCACATGAGGCTTTGGGGGGACACACAGACAAACCATAACATTCCACCCCTGGCCCACCAAAGCCTCATGCCCATCCCTTTCCACAAACAGCACTTAGTCCATCTGCAAGAGTTGCCAAAGTCCTAACAGTTGCAGCATTGCTGAAAAATCCAAGTCCCAAGTCTCCTCCGAGATGTAAGGCAAACTCTTAGCTGTGACCCCCCCGTACAAATGAAAAGTTAAACACTTCCAACATCCAATGGCACAAAATAAGCAGTACCATTCCAAAAGGTTCAAACAGAGGGACACAGAGCATTGGGACCAAAGCAAGTCCAAAGTCCAGCAGGGCTAGCGTTATGTCCTGTAGTTCCATGACCAGCATCTGAAGCAATCTGTGGCACACTGTGAGCTCCAAAGGGCTTGCATGAGTCCACCCCTATGGCACTTCTGGTGATTACAGCTTCCACGACTTCTCTCTTAGGCCCACTTTGCTCCCTCCTTGCAGCTTTCCTTAGATGATCCACAGTCCTGGCTTTCCTAAACTTCTGAGGTCTCCAGAGCACCTTTTGCTTCACACTCACAGCCTCACACACTGTCCTCTCAGGGGCACACTGCCTGGCCTCCCACGCCTTCTGAAATCTGGGTGGAAGCCTCTTAAACATCAGAACTCCTGCATTCTCCATGTACCTAAAGCCAGGGCCACAGGAATGATGCCAAGGTCTGCTGCCACCGGGAGCAGTAGCCAAGTTTTCCTCTGTCTTGGCCACAGGGGTCGAGTGCCTGGATC
>NW_004955460.1:4070703-4163625 GCF_000276665.1 Chinchilla lanigera | reverse complement strand
GCCACATGAGGCTTTGGGGGGACACTCAGACACAAACCATAACACCCTTCCAGTGAAGGTGAAAGGAGTTGGTTGAGACCAGACTGAGGACTTCTTGAATTTGCGCTCTATTAAGCACTGTGTTCTAATAATACTGGAAACAAGAGAATAGTAATAGTAGTAATAACAGCAGTAACAATAGTAGTAACACTTGTAGTAATAGTGGTAAGAGAAATCTCAGAAACAACCTACTTTCATTCATTGGCAGGGGTTAGGTTTCTTTATTATTTGCCTAAGCTTGAATCTGCAGACTTTTTCAAAGTAGAGTGGTGCATCACTTAATGATGGGCATATGTTCTGAGACGCAGCAGTAGGTGGTCTCATCACTATGCAGACATCATAGTGTATGCTCACAGAGACTGAAATAGCCACAACACCACCAGATGCTATAATCTGAGGGAACCACTGTCCATGCGTGCAGATCCATCCGTGGCTGGAAAGCCACCATGTAACACACAGCTATACATTTCTAAGACAACACAGCCGATTCCCCTATCTAATTACTTCACTTTGCTGTAGCTGGAGAAAGACGCAAAGTTGTAATTATTCATTTCAGAACATAACTTGGTCGTATTAGCTGTGAAAATACTGACTAATGTGAATTTGAGTCACTCTGAATATTTATTCTCTAAATGATTGCACTTGATAACTGAAAGGCAACATCAGAATGTACATGCACAAACATACCCCTAGCCTGCAAAAGCTTCCCATTACTGTGAAGTTGCTGCCCACTGCTATGAGGGAAGGCTCTGTTGTCCTTCCAAAGGAGAAATCAGGAGCCCACCTTCTCTCAGAATAAACAAGGTGCTTCACTCCAGCGCAGGAATTTCTTTTTTCTCAACCCTCCTCCTCAGAACCAAATTGTCCCTATCCAAAAAGGAAGCAGGTGGCAACAGATTGCTTTATCAGGCTTTGAATGCATTGGAAGAAGAAAAATTTGCTGATGGATCCTCTAACTCAGGAGCATGTAAAACTGACTCCCAGTTGGCTGGACCTAGAAATCAGTAGCTTGTGTGACTGGCACTCTGTGTTGGTTCTTTGAAAATGCCTACATATGCCCAGAGAAAGCTGTAGTCCAATCTAATGGGAATACTTTTCTTTCTTTACTGTTCAAAACTTGCTTGGAAGAAATCACAGTGTCCGAAACATAGCAGGTACTCAGTGAGTACATATATATTGCCTGAACAAATGAAGATATATATATAACTCGGTTTTTATGCCAATGATATTTTTCATGTTTAATAATTTATGATAAAAGCTAAGACATAATAAATTACCATAGGGACTTTTTAAAACTTGTTTGTATTATTTTTGAAAAAATATTTCTTTAAGAAGAAACTTTTAAAAGCCCTTTGATGATTCCACTCATTTAATCATACATTCTATTTACAAGGATTTTAACTATTTAAATAGGTGCAGATCTGGTTCTGGAATTCTAAGTCAATAAAAGATACCCCTTGGTATATAAGTCATTACTGATTCACAATACATGCAAAATATACAGATAAACAACCTACCTTTTATTCTGTGTGCAGTTGAGCAAATAATTTAAGGTCTTTGGGTCTCATTTTCCTTACTTCTTAAGGGTAATGTTGGGCTTGATGAGTTCCCAGGACCCACCAGATGTGATTCATACACATTTGGCAGAATACTAACAAAGGAATCCTCGAACTACAAGTCCATCTCTCTCTGTGGTGGACTTCTTAAACACTTCACTTCTATTTTCCCTCTTTCCCCAGCATGACTCTACCTTGTCTTTCTTTGTATTTACCTTGGGCTTTCTCTCCCTTTTTTCCTTACAATGACTCTTATTACTGCCTGATGGATTGTGAATACCTATGAAGAAATGCATGCTCAAACATATCAGTAATTTGCCGACTATGCATGTGCCTTGAAACTGGTGGTGATGGTGAGGATCATGCTTGGCTGCTGATGGCATCTTAGGCATCCAGCACAGACAAGTGCTTCTCAAGTGTGGAGCAGATGCTCCTGAATCTGAAGCTTGCGTAAAGGTTCCTCAGACCACTGGAGAGCTAGGTAAGGAAGATCTATGGAAGTGGAGCCTGGAAACCAGCATCTTCCAAACACCCTCTGTCACAGTGGTCCCAAATCTTTTTGGCACCAGGGAATGGTTTCATAGAAGACAGTTTTTTCATGATGGGGGAGACTGATGGAGTGATTTCAGGATTAGATTCTCAGAAGAAACATGCAGCCTAGATCCCTTGTATGAGCAGTTCACAGAAGGGTCCAAATTCCTATAAGAATCTAATGCCACCACTATTGATCTAACAGGATGCGGAGCTCAGGTGGCAATGCGAGCCATGAGGAGCCGCTATCAAGGCAGATGACACTTCCTCAGTCACCCACTGCTTACCTTCTGCTATATGCACAAGGTCCTAACAAGGCATGACCAAAACCAATCCATGGCCTCTGGGTTAGAAACCCCTGTCCTAGGTGAACGCTCTGCCCTCTGAGGTTTGATAGCTTCTGTGATTATACACTAATGAATGCATATTAAATGCTGAATGGATGTTACCAAAGAAATGGAAACTAACCACTGCACCCAACAAAGGCCTTAGACTCACAAGAACAACACCAGGGAGAAAAAGGAAAAGGACACAGAAGAAAACCAGTGGTTCTTAATGTCTGCTGCAAAGGACGCCACATGCTGTCTTAGGGGGAAAAACTCAAGGCTCAGTTCCTCTAAGCTTCTGGACCCGAATATTGAGCAACTGTGACTTATCACTACAAACTCATTCCATAGGGCTGGTCCTTCCCGCCCCCTAATAATAGCCTCAAGAAGCACCCACACTCTCCCTGGTCACTCCTGATATAAACACTGTTTCTCTTTCCTAAGTGGAAGGTACAGATTCAGGTGATCATCAAACCTCCAGTTTGATATGGTTTCAGCTTCCCCTGTCCCCCACAGAAAGTCTGCCATTGGCAAGGGTTGGTCAGTGTGTTCTCTTTGTCCCTCACCTACAGCCTCAGCTTCCCTGCTCCTCTCTTAAGTATCTGACCCCTTCGGAGCAAAGAAAATGAGAATGTTCCTGTGTGACTGGCATTGGCATTATCTAGCTTCATACTCACTGGATTGAGAGGTATTTATGGTTGACTCTTTCTGAGGGATACTTTTGTGGGTTTTACTGGAAACTTCTCAATCCCAGCTCCTCAAGTCCCTTGGGGTAGGTGAAACCCTTATTCTAGGTTGTCTCTGTTGGGATCAGCTGACCTATCCACAGCACTCCATCAGACAAGGTTTGAGATGCTCCATCCCAGTGCTGTCTCACAAACGTGGTCCACATCTGGCCCTGAGAAAACTCTCACGCAAACTTCAAATTCCAGCCTCTGGATACGCCACCTCTTCTGGGCTTCCCCATTAGAGCAGCTACCCAGGCTGCCTTTGAGCTATTATATCTTCCAATAAAAGGCCAACACAAGTCTGATGTGTCCCCCGATTGCAAGGATACAACAAGCTCCCTGTATCATCCATAGGAGCCCCTCCTTCTTGGCAAGAAGTAAAGGAGGAAGGGGTCCATATTCTTGGAGAAAGTGAAGTACACAGAACACCAACAGTTCTTTCCAAACATTCAATTTTAAATCTTATTCCCTTATAAAAGAGATGAAGAATTTTAAAGTGTCTACCTAACTCTCAGACGGCCTTTTTAAAAAATCTGCAACTTTGTCAACAATGGACTGTAGTGTCTGCTATATGCCACCACTGAGTCATTTGAAGCCTCCCCAAACAGAAAGAGACTAAGGTAAATTATTTAAACATGACTTTAGCATAAGCTCAGCAAGGACTCTCCCTCTTGACAGTCTGCCCTACACTTGGAGCCCATGCACAGCGGATCTTTATATGGCAGTCTTCAAACCTTTCCATCGGAAAGGTCCAGAGAAGAGCTAAGAATTGTCAAGAACTGATCCAAGGAGTAAAAACCATCAAGAGGCCAGAGCGCTTTCCACCACCTGTGGTCTGAATCTCTGTCAGAAGCTCTAACCCCCCTATCCAGGGACAGCAGTCAAGGACACACATCTCAGGAAAAGGTGGACACCCTTAGCTCTCATTTTCGGTTGGATACCCCAATTAAAGTTCTTAGCCTTGGTTCGGTGTCTCTGCATGTGCTTCAGAGAAGTATGGGACCTTCTGAAAGTTATGTTGATAAGTATAAACATATCCCTAAGAATAAGGTTTTTATTTTTATCAGATTCTCCAGGGAGTTCATGATCCTAAAAGGCTTACCCCAGTCCTAGAGCAAGGATAGTGGCACGTTCCAAGGGAGAACATTGTGCTTAATTAACAATTATGAAGGAGAAATGTGCCACCATAACCAGACCAATGTGCCATTGCACCTACTGTGTGCCAAGGGGCAGAGCAGAGGTTGCATGGAAAGATAAGCCAAGGGTGAAAAGAAATACAGACCATCCCCAACTTTCCATCATTTCACTTATGATTTTTCAACTTGGTGACGTGAGAGCACTATGTATTCAATAGAAACCATATTGCAAATTCTTAACTTGGAGCTTTCCTGGGGTAATGATATGTGGGCCAATCTTCTCTCTGCCACAGCTCCCAATCAGCCACTTGAAGTAAAGGATACAATCAACACCCTACAGTGTGCTGTGTTGCCATAGTACTCAATTACATGAGATATTCATCACTTTATTACAAAGTAGGCTTTGTGATAGAGTGCTTTGCCCAACTGCGACTAAGGGAAGTGTTCTGAGTGCATTTAAGGTATCTTGGCTAAGCTACGATGTTTGGCTGGTTAGGCATTTTGGACTAAATATTTTCAACTTTTGATGGGCTTATGGGGACATAACTCCATCGAAAGTCTAGCAGTACCTGTGTAAGATAATGATACAGAGAAAATGAGAGACCATTTCAAAAACCAGAATAAATTATGAGTGAAAGCTCGTGTGAGCGTGAAACCATAGGCAGGGAGTTGCCCTAGGATGAGAGCTTATGCTGATAGGAGCTGAATCCAGAAAATGGGGTTGGGGTTTGGTCAGGAAGGATTTTATTGGGAAGACTGAGGGTATTTAGAGAAGTGTAGGGACAGTGAAAATCACTGACTAAGAGGAGACATCATTACATTTCACATTGTGAAATACATTGGACACACATGTATGTGCAAATATCGCATCGCTTCTCCAGTGTGAGAAACCAAAAATGTAAAGAAGAACCAAAAATGTGTAATAGAAATTGTGAGATAACATTTCACATTGATATCACTGGGAATTTGCATGTCTGATTTCCCCAACAGAATGGGAATGAAGTGTATGAAAGCAGAATTGAAATTTAACTCATGTTTATAAATTTAATTCCCTGGCATATGGTCAGTATTTAATAGGTTTTTAGAGTAAGGAGGGATCATGAATAGAAAGGAGGAAGGGAAGAAAATGGGGAAGGAAGAAAGGAGGGAGAGAGATGAAGAAATACAAGTGGACAAGAAACCGAGGGAGGCAGAGAGAAACAGTGCACCATTACCTCAGTCCAGGCAAACAAAAATGAGCAACTTCAAAAAAATAAAATAAAATAGAAAGAATTTTAAGAAATTTGCCCAGGAATAAAGAGGAAATAAAACATTTAAAAAAATGAGCAACTTCAAGCAGGGAGTAACTGATACTTATGAAATGCCAGCTTGCCATAAATCTCAAATCCTCACCCTCCTCTAATCAGCTCCATCAGAACCTGCTCAGGATTGATATTGAATGTTTCAATTCATTGTAAGAAGAGAGGATCCGTAAGCATCATTTCACCACCTGAATAATTGTGAATTTGTGCTCCTGCAACCCATGTACTATTTCCCTGTGCTCAGCGCATGCATTTGCTGATGGCCAGGAGTGCCGTGCAGCCCTGGACAGAGCAGATGCGAGCTGACCCGTGTGGCACCCGCATCCACATTGCAACTCTGCCCTTCCTTCAACCACCACTCACTCAACACGGCAGCACATTTCTTATGCCTGGCTGACTTTCACATCCTGCCTGCCTAGACATACTAAAAACTTGACCTTCAACTCAAACCCTCTTAATCCACATGCTCTATTATGTTTTTTCCCCAGATTGGGTGGAATGTGGGTCAACCTAGGTTGGGATGACATTTTTCACTCTTCTAAGATTATGATTTAATCTGTGCATCTCAGACCCACCTGAAGCACTTTTCTGTTTATCCAGATAACCTTTGCAGGATTTCTAAGCTTGTCGTTTCCTCTTTGACCACATTTTGTATACATATTTCATGATGTGCTCCTAGAGCACACTTTCAAATCCTGAATCTTTATGTCCTCATTCACTTCCTTTAATAACTTGCTGCTTCAGAAACAAAATTATCCCACAGAATTTTTAGGACATGGGTCCAGATGCTTCCTGGGGGCTGCCTGGGCCTGTATAGTTATAAAAAAAAAAAAAAAAAAAAAAAAAGGATACCTGAGTTTGACTTTTAAAACAAAATAAATCTATAACATTCTGCAAAGTAAACTGCAGCTGCTTGCATGTTCACAGGTCACCTGATTTGGATGTGGTGGCCGAAACATGTAAGCAATGGGTCTCTATAACCTCTGGACTTCTCCCACAGAATCACTTCTTTTGTGAATCAAACCAGAGCAAGTATATGAACTGTGTTAGGTCAAAAGAACAAGCTAAAATTAAGTGGTCAGTCATCTTACAGTGTTATGTCATATCATTTCTAAGTATTTAATGAACAGCTACTGCATGCAAGTTACTAGAAGAGGGCAAGAAGACTTAATAAAACAAAACAAAGCACCTGAATAAATGATAGATTCCTTCTTGGCATGTTATTTGGCAATAAAAGAAAGTAGGGACACATTACTAATTGTAGCTCAAGGCACAGCATGATGTCCCCTCCGGGGGAGAAAAGAGAAGAGCTGGCTCTAAGGGTACCAGCCTAACTGAGTGGGGGATCTGCTGCTCAACTCCAGTTCCCATACAAAGCCATGTTGCCACACCTTCTGGGTTGTTTTTAAAGAAAAAACAGTGTATGTTTTATGGAGGGTCTGCTGATTTTTCAATCTTGGCAACCAAGCTGAACTTTTTTAAAAGCTTGTTTCCAAAAATAAGAGAGAGGGACCTCCCTGTCTGCTGGTGATGTGCACCTACCCACCACCAGGTTCTACCTCTGAAGCGGAAGCAAGGGTACTCTAAAGCCATCAGTATGTATCAGGAAGGGTGTGCTGGAGCAAGATTGCATCTGTTCTCCAATATTGTGCTGAGTGCTATCCTATAATTCTTGCCAATGGGAACCATTATACACCCCCCTTTTGCAAAAATAATGGGATAATCCTACCGGAGTTTTAGAAACTCTGGTGCCAGATGCACACTTAACACATGACTTGATAGCATCAGTTGATTTAATGAAAGACAGAATGAGGAAGGTAAGAGATTAGAGGTCACTAACCTCTCTAAATGATCCAGACAAGGGATAATGAGGTTAAATTAAGGGAAATGAAAATGAAGAAAAAAGTGATAAATATAGAAACTCTGTGAGTCAGGGTGATGCCATTACTGAGGTATTAATGCTATCCACCAAATTGTTCTGGTTATCCCTGTTTCTTGGATGCAGTAGGATGGCACTTCCTAGTGCCCTTGTGATTGAATGGTCCATGTAATTACTCCTGGCCAAGGAGTGAATAGAAAAAGTGATGGATGTTACTTCTAGACCGGAGCATTTAATTTCTACCCTGTAAAGCTCTCTTTCCTTCTGGCATCATCTTAACAATGTTGAAGGAAATGACTGCTTTGTCACTAAGTGACTATATTCCTAAATAACTAAGATGAGCTTAGTCCTCCTGCTTATTTATGATGTGGAAAAAACTTTGTGGGACTAAGCCACTATATTTTCAGATTGCTTGTTACTAAGCATAACCTAACCTACTTGACTGATACATTTATGATGATCCCCTATTTTTCCTTATTGCATCAGACAATACTCTTACTTCCCATGAAAAGATTACCCAGCCTTATAGAAATCCATAAGATATTTGCAAAAAGCCTTTGCACTCCCATGCATAATATGATTATATGACATCCCACCCCTGTGAGTGCTCCAGTGTCCATTGCCTTTTATGTATTTTCCCAGATTATTTTCATCCTGTAGTAATGTGATTGTTCCATTTAAACTATTTTTTCTAACTTAGTATTTTTTTTCTAACTTAGTACATATGAAAGTCTTTAAAATGAATTGGCTAACTAATTTGCATATCTGCACAAAATAACCAAATTAATCAAGCAATATATTCATTTTCCTACTTAAAAAATGCAACTGCAGGGACGGGCAGAGAAAGTAGGAATCAGGATAGTAATAATATTTATGATATAATATTAATAACTGTTAACATTTTACATGACTAACATTTTGCTACATGATGAAAAGCATCTCATAGCAAATTTCTTTTCTAAAATCTGGATTAGAATTGCAAACCTGGTAAGGGTATGTTTTTAATTTTTATATCTCAAATTATAAAAGCAGAGGCATCTTAAGGAAAGTTATTATTTATTGTGAATATTGTGCAAAGTTAAGATACATACGGCTCTGGAATCATGCCTCAGATTTCTCCATCTGTAAAGCAAGAGGAAATACACTCTATCTCTTCTTCTCAAAAAATAAGCAAGAGCCAATGAAGTAAGAACTATAAAGCTTTTAGCAACCCTGAAGTTGTTGTATTGGAAACAGAATTGAATTGCCTGTTTAGAGAGTTTAAAGTTCAGCCTAGATAAGGAAGGTTTGTAGTGATAGAAGGGAAATTAAAAAGAGAAGAACATAGTCAGATTCTTAGCAAGAAATTTTGCTACACACTCCAGCTTCCACAGCCCTCCTAAAGGAATCAGCCACCGCATCTTTGTCACTTAACTTTTTTTAATCTGAACTGACAGATCACTGGAGAATAACTGTAGGGAATAATCCCCACACTGGCAGAGGGGATGGATTAAATCAACCATGAAAATAAGCACTGGCCCATGTGTCTATAGCCTAAAAGAAATCTGAGTGAACATAGCGTTATGTTTAAACCAGGCACACTAGCCATTGAATTGCTGTAATATTCTGTCCTACAAATGTCCACTAGAAAGGAATGCAAATGCAAAACCTTTGAAAGCCAAGGCACATTTTGCTTTGTCTTCTGAATGTAAAGAATTATTTTATTGTTTCTTTAGCATGGAATGTGAAATTAGCATATTTTTCTTTCCTCCAAATCCATAGCAATAGTGACTATAACTTCTAGTCTACCTTAATAAAAGAAGTAAAAATTTCCATAAAAAAAATCAGTAAATATTAGCTACGATTGTGAAAAACTAATCTCCAATGGGAAGTGGATTGACCTGCTAAAAACAGATCACCAGGGATGTAAATAAGTGATTTTTCAAGTGAATGAAAAATAATGAGATTGAATATTAAATGGACACTTCTTTTAGCTGCTATTTTGCTCAATTGTAGGTCTTTTCTTAAATTCATATAGTATCAAAGTGAGGTATAGATTGTGATATGAATCTCAGCCCTCTCAATGAAACAATAACAATGTGATTCCCACATATTGAAAGATGAACACAGCAAACTGACAGCCAAGGAGAATCCCATCCTTTGCACGGTATTCTTCACTAAGCCTCTGCCAAACTTCTTCAGAGAAGGACGCCAGTTATGTGGGACAGTGAGATCTTCTGATGAGTAAATTTGGTCTCATCTATTGAGCAAATGAATTTCTAATCAGTGTTCCCTTATACAGTCTATAGATTCCCTACATGTTATGCAAGCACCATGCAAGCAAAGTCAAAAAACAGGTAGGCTCCATCTGAATCAAGATCAAGTTCAAGTTCAAATCCTAGGATTTCTAATTTAATATTGTATTAACACTTGAAGATTTAAAAATCTGAAGAAAAAAATGTAGGAGGGAATTATTTAAATCATTTTTCCTTAAAGAAGGTCTTATATAAACATTCAGTATTGATATATCTATACTGTCTTTCTTTACTCACACTACTTACAAGCCTATCTGAGGAGCAGGGTATTCATACCAAGCTCCTCACAGCTAAGACTTCACAGCAATGATATTTTCCCAGTGCATGGGAAGAGTTTGGGAAGGAACCAGCTTATCCCAGCTGATCATAGGTTCTCAGCCCCTGGCACCCAAGTCTGTATCCTTTAAGACCTTTTCTTGTGTTTCTTTCTCTTTGCCTACCAGACACTCTTCAAGAAAACTGCACATACAAAGAAATTCAAATACCCTGTATTTCCTTAACATGTTCACATTTTATCAAAGAAAGATGTTTATTATACTGAAAGTTTTTCTTTAATATCAGTTAACCACTTGCACCACAATGGATAAACCAGATATATGGATTAATTCTTACAGACTTATTAGAGATAAACTTTTATAAATTCCACTAGGCTTATGCTTATAATTTATGTTGAAAGTAGCGCATCACTTCCTGCAGAGACCCTCATTCAAAATGTATAAATCATACATGTATGTAATTATATATATATAAATTTCTTTGTTTATGTAGTGGCTATGTCTGACTGAAACAGACAAACTCCTTTATTTTATTTCTAAATAGTTCTTTCCCAAAGTTAGTTACAAAATATGCATATATTTGTGTCAGAAAGAAAGCAGCAAAATAAATTTGGTCATTGCAGGATGAAAAATGTTAAAGAGATTCCTTTAATACTGAAATTTTAGATATTAGTAAGCTAATGTTCACTAAGATTTTTTAAAAGTAGAATAAAGCATGTTGTGTCTTCCAGGTTCTTTGGCCATGGAACTTTTTTATCTTTTAAATTGTTTTTTCTAAAAGGTGGAGCAAATGTGATGATGAGCATCCTATAGAATTGCCTTTAGGAACACAGTTCAGATTATCTGGAAGAGATGTCTGTTGTTGACTTTACAAAAAAGGTTCATGCCATAGTTGGTTTTATAAATAGAGTCAAAGGTGAATTTGGTCCTATCCAGAATCTAGATATTCTGAGCTCAAGAAATTCAACTTAATTAGTGTTTTAGAATGCATCATAATATCACAGTGCTCACTTAAGCCCAAGAAGTCAGATTAATTTACAAACCAAAGACGACATTTTAATTCATAGAAAAATATAATTGTCAAGGGTGCCTAATATGATTATCCTTGGTCAGCACCTTCTCTGCTTGTGAAAAACAATTCCATGGAAATCTTTATCTTATCAAAAGTTTGTCCCATTAATACAAATATAAAGCCATATATTATTTTCACATTTTTTGTCATAAGTTTCTCATTGCTCATCTTTTGTCTTTATTACAAGAAAAAATATATCTTCCTTAGGAAGGGACTACCAACTTTTAAAGTACTACTTTTTCTGTAGCATTGAACCATTCAGTTTTCCCATGTTCTGATTTGAAACAATGCTTCTGTTGTAACTTTCCCCGGCAGCTTTTATTTTTCCTGAAGTTTCTAGCTTATTTTTTCCCTATTCTCAAGTTTTTTCCAAATTGTCAAATATTTCATCATTTCTTTGGAATTCCCCTCTATCTGCAGATATACTTCAACCAAAACCCTGATCCTCTGATTTGGATGGCCTGCTGACTGAAACTTTGGGACGCTTGTCACAGTGGGGCTCCCTCATGTTGCTCTCTTGGCTAACACTCACTGTTTTTGAATCCTATTAGGTCTTCCTCTTTCTTAGTTCATGTCTTTATTGTGCTGAAGTGCCTTATGAAGATGTATGTAAAGCTAAGGTGTATAAGCCTTTGTAAATCCTGAAAAAGGTCTTATGCTGCCCTTGCTTTGGCTAGATAGTTTAGCTAGCAATAGAATTCTTGATGGAAGACAAGTTTTTCTTAGAACTTTGAAGTCACTGCTCCTCTGATTTTAGGCATAAAGTTTTACTAATGGAAGGCAGTTACACGGTAATGATGCCTGTGTGATTTATGTTTCTTTCTAGGTGGATGCTTATTGTCTCTCCAAAAGCTTTTTGGACTTTAAAATATGTTTATCATTAGTTTTCTGAAATTCCGTAGGGGAACTATACAGGTGGGGATCTTGTTTCTTTCACCTTGGTTGCCACTCAGTAGGATTCTGAATGTGTATCACAAGGACTTGGGAGAGTGATGCAGAGCTCAGTGTATTGGGGTAATATTGTGGACACACAGACTTCTTTAGAGCGAGTGAGAGGAGAAACAATTTACTTTGGGTGCCCACACCCACATTAGAAATCCTAATTCTTCTCTAATAGTAGTTCTTTAACCAAAAGACTTCCCATCATTTTTCTGAGATTTTTGGCATACTGTGGGCTCTTCTGCAGGTGGAGAGGGTAGGGAGCTCAGCTCTTCCAGAAAAAAACCCTGCAAATCCTCCTAGGAATTCAGGGGAAATACTTGCCCCCTCTGTATCTGTAGCTTCTCTGGCACCCTGGGCAGGAGCAACTTCTGCAGGAGCTTGCTCCTCCCCAGGATGTGGGATAGCCTTGCCCCAGGTGTTTCCCTCTGCTGTCCAGGACACTCATCCTTCATTGTCCAATTTCCTTATTTAATAAAATGCCTAGCCAGGTGTGGTGGCACATACCATAATCTCAGCATTCAGGAGGCTGAAGCAGGAGGATCGCTGTGAGTTCAAGGACAGCCTGGGCTACAAAGTGAGTTCAAGGCCAGGCAAACTGCATAGTGAAATTCTGTCTCAAAAAAGAAAAAAATTAAATTAAAAAATAAAGTCGAATCAAATAAAAGGGCTGAAATCAATGTTGTGTCTCAAATTCAACCCTCGCTAAATGTACCTCAACAAGAGTGATCCCCAAAATATCAACAAAGATAATAATAGTGAATTGCCCTAATTTCCAAACAAAAGCAATAAACAACACCTGATTTCCACATGTCCATTTTCTTTTCTTTTCAACCCGTTATTTATTTCTTACTCACTCCCCCCTCAGTTGCCCAACAAGTTGTTTAAATGAAATTTTCTCACAGTTAAGAAGGGAGATGAATAAGCAAGCTGCTCTGCTTGAAGAGCTGCTCCCTCCCCATTTACTGCAATTCAGTATGGGCATCTGAGAGCCCCAAGGGCAATGGCTCCTGAGCCCCAGAGAAGACTCTTTAATGCAGTTTTTGCACTACTCCCCGGATTATGCCTTCCCAACAAACTTCCCTGGACTGTGGCTCACAATTTGAGATAGGATGCTAGAGCTGATAGAAATAGCCAAGCTAAGGAAGAGGCCTGGGCCGCTCAGCTGCTGATGGACATTTGTAGGGACATTTTCATTGGAAGACTTTTTCTCTTTGTTTGCCTCTGATATCTCTAAAGAAACGGAGATCTCCTCCTTCAGTGCAAAAGAAGCCAAAAGACAGATTAAGGACATGTGTAGCAATATTTTTGGAGGTGGTAACATTGACCATATGTGAGACGGTTACGCATCATCATCTCTAAAGCAGAAATGATTCGCTTGTTTCTGTCTGTTGCCAAGAATAAAGGCAGATTTCCCAGTAAGTCTGCACCTTCTGTGCTTTTTCAAACTCCTCCATCCCCAGCCATCTATTTTTTTCCATCCACTCTGCAAAACTTCGTCTGCTAGTGCAGGTTAGAAATGTCCTTAGTGAGGCCAGTAGAAACGGTTCCTGACTCGCATCCTCGGTACAGCTAACTTAGATGTTATTGCAGGGGGTGGGGAGTGTCCAGTTTAATGACTTCAGTTCCTCCTGTTAAGACGTCCTAGGTTCCATGTTCCCTCTTCTAGAGAGTTTAATGGGCAACGAAGTGAGCAATGAATACACAGTAAAGGAAGCAGAGGAGACATCAGCGAACTCGGGATCCTTCTTAGTGGTTCATGAGCCCAGTAATTGTTAGGAACAGGGCTGACCTGGGAGATGCTCTCTCTAGCTGAGGACAAATCTAGCCAGAGAACTCTCACCTGCCCCCAGTGATGTCAGGTCATAGAGTTCTGTGGACGGTGAGCCAGTTCCTACTCACTTCCTGACACATGGCACCAAGCCTGAGCACAGGTCACTTCCCTTTGTGTGCAGGAAGCATCCTCTTGCCATCGAGGCACATTCAAGGCATAAACTGTACTGTTGTCCTCCCCCACCTCCCTTCCACTCTTCCTCTCATCCCTGCCACCCCCACCTGTGCCTCTGTTTCTTGTATTAACACAGAGCTTGTACTCAAATTAGCATCTTTATCCTCAGAATGCATATTTACATTTCACATTGGCAGGGTTTAAAAAATGATTTTCCCATAGCAAGAGCAACATTATTAAGTGTGTACAAACTTTTGCAGCAAGTTTGCACCTTCGTTGCACCTGAATGATTCATCACTTAAACAGACCACCCCGAGTGTTGGCTCTGTAGCAGGTACCTGCCCCATCTCCTCTCAGAAGTCTAGAACTGGAGGGCATCTCTCTACATGGGAGCAGTTCTTGTCCTTCTAGCCCATTAGCAGAACAGACTTCCCTGACTACAGCTGGGATTCTGTTCTGTTGCTAGGTCATGCGGAGCTGCAGACCTAAGACAGGGTCACGCAGAGACTCGCCAACTGTGCAGAATTGGGAAGGTCACTTCACATTTCTGAGCCTCAGTTATGGACACGATGTGATAGAAAAACACAGTGAATGTTTAAATTTAAAAATTTATTGCAGTAAAAGACATATTGCCATAAACCTCCCCCCTCAAAATCCATCCCCTCCTTCACTTCAGACACACTCATCTCACCATTTTTCCCACTTTCTGCAGCAGTTCTGGAAGTCTTCTTTCCTGAGTGTCTTTAGTTGTGCTGTCCTGGCTGCTTTGGTGTCCTGAGGTGACTTGAAACATTTCCCTTTCATGGTCATTTTTACTTTGGGTAAGCGCCAGAAGTCTCCTGGCACAAGATCCAGTCTATCAGGTGGATGAGAACAGTAATGATTTCTTGACGCTGCCTTGCTGCTCGATGGCACTCAGCAGCAGGGTTTGCAGTTACAATCCCAAAAACAGACTGCCAGAACTGCTTCTAAAAGTGGCAAGAACAATGGGATAAGTGTGTCCCACACTGGAGGGGAAGATTTTGAAGGGGATGAAGAGCAATGTGTCTTTTACTACAAAAAAAGTTTTAATGTTAACTTTTACCATCTATTTGACCATACCTTGTATGTCGGATATGGTAGTGATATCATCTGTCCCTGTGGTTGTTTTGAAAGATTAATTCACATTCCAAACTGTGAAGCAATGTTTTAACCCAACCTGCCATGACTGTTCACCTATGTGCTTGGCATCTGGCTTCTAACTCTTCCTGGTGTTGGTAAAACCCACATGGTGGTGTTTTGCATACATTTAGCAATCAATTGATGGTGACACTTCTCTGCCCTGCCAAGCTGGTCTTCTCCAACGGACAATCCCCACCCTCCCATGGTAAAGGTCCCGCCACAGTTCCCCTGTGGCCCCATCAACGTGGCCCTTGCTGGTGGCCACTCACAACCACAAAGCCACACCAAGCAGGGAAGGATCACTCCATTCCCTGCAGTACCCTAAGTCAGTATAGCTTCGTCCCCAAAGTGAATATAGACAGAAAGTTCTTTCTATTTATTGTAATAGAATACACATATAAAATTGGCCACCGTGATCATTTTAAAGTGTGTGGCTCAGTGGCATTGTGTGCTTACCCAGTGCTAGGCAACCATCACCTTATCTAGTTGCAGAACTTTTTCTGGAACCCAAAAGCAAACCACATACTCGCTAGTAGTGACTCTCCTGAAGCCCCACCACCCACTGCTCTGCTTCCTGTCACTATGCACTTATGTATTCTGGACATTTCGTATAAATGGGATCATATAATATTGGGGCGCTGGTGTCTGGCTTCCTTTGCTTTAGCATTCCATTTTCAGAGCCATTTATTTTGCTTGGACTTTGAGGTCTTTCTTTGCCTGGAACCAGACTTGCACGGGGAAGATGGGCTAGAGTTGCATTTGGAGAATCATTACCAGAATGCACTGAGCAGGATTCCTTTAAAAGTAAGCCAGCCTGCTTCCTTTCTCTCCAGTGTGAGTCTCTGGATCCCTTTCTGGGAAGCTACTCCAGTTCCCAGAGACACCCAGGAAAATGTAAACATCAGCAGTGAATAAGAGTGCCCCCCCCCACCAGGCCCAGCAGGCTCCTGAACTCAGTCCACCACTTTGTCCAAATAGGCTTGACCCAAAAAGGCCAATAAAATACTAAATGGAGATCCTAACTAGCATCTTACAATGCCATAGCACAAAATACTATTGGCTAAAATGGGTAAGGGTGTTGCTAATGATCATACTTCCCTTAGTATCTGAGGACCATTTTGCTTCCTGTCCTTTGCTTGGTAAGCATAAGAGACACTTTTCTCTGGAATCTTTCATGGAATTGCTTTCCACATCGACAGATTCAAGTAACTGGTGATCAAAAACATTTTTTATTTTATCTGCACTAAATACATGCACACATTTTATTTTTCTTTGTCTTTATTCCCTAAAAAGTATATGGTATAGCCACCCCTTCAACAGCATTTGCATTGTATCAGGTATTATAAGTCATTTAGAAACACTAGTTGGTGCATATACTACCTCATTTTATAGAAAAGACTGTATTTTGCTATCCATGGGGTCCTGGGACTACTGCCCATAGAAGCTTTGGAAGAATCTTACATAAATACCATCTAACATAGCTGATAGATCTCTGATGGTGTGTCTGTATTTAAGTGTGGGAAGAAATCTTTAACAAATATTTAAAATGAGAAACTGTTTCTTAATTACAGTTTGAGTGCTGAAAATAAAATATACTTTCAAAAGGTTCAGTGCAGGATTCTTGACTACCCCTTTGCCATATGAAATTATTTATCTGGGATGATTTAGGCTGCCAGCTTTCCCATAATGCTCTTTATTCTCCAGGAAATTCATAGTTCGATGAAATTTTGGCTTGTGTTTCCTTTTCAGAATTGCAAGTTTTCAAATTTTCAGGATGTATTTCTGTTCATCTCCTTCCTTCACAGTTGCTATTGTAGTTAAATATCACATTTAACATTGGCCTACAGATTGTACAGTAGCCAGACACAGAAGAAACAATCATGAAAGAACTTAAATACCAGGCAAGAAAGTAAATGCTTTAATCTTCTGTGCCTTGGGTCAGAGTTTTACCCCAACAAGCATCATTTTATCCACATTCTTTGTAGTTCAAATATGTCCTTGAACCTTCCTAACTTTATTCATCATTTAAAAACAATTCTACTGTGTCCATTTTCACTATGCTTTATAAGACAAGCCATTTAGAGGCACCATATTTTCACTGTTTTGTTGCTTTCATTTTCATATTATTGGGTAGGTGGCTTTGGCATTTTTCAGACCAGACTTACGTTATTTTCCATTCCTCCATGCGCTTCTTTGTTTCCACTACGTACATGAACATATGATTTTTCCTATCATATTTTGCTTACAGATGCCAAATTAGTTTATATAACTCCAGGGGTTTTTGTTTAGGTTTATGCCTTCCCAATCAAGCTGCGGTTACAGGAAAGAAATATCCAAGCGTCACTGACATAAAGATTCAGAGACACATGTGGGACCCTGTCTCATTAGCAGGTTAGGGTCTGTTGCACCTATTCATCTGCCAATATCTCTCTGCCAATATTCCCCAGTCCTTCCTATTTCTAAATGCTGATTTAGATAAATGCTTTTCTAACCAAAATAAAACAGTATGGTATTTAAATCAACCATGACAACAAGCACCAGCATCAGTGCTCCCACTTGAACGAACTCAGGACAGGCTTAATTTGAGTCAGGCAGAAGACTATGGCAGTCAGGTTCCCAAAGTCTGTAACTCCAGTTAGGATACTGAAGATTGTAGGGAATCTTAGGAGGTCAGAACTGAGTGTGACTTCCTAATGTTTAATAAAATGTACTTTTGTACAATAGGAGAAAGAAGGGAGAGATGGCAAACTACATTTTCCTTTTAAAGTTCTGATAAAGGAGAGGATAAACTGGGCAGTTTCTAGTCTGTTAATCTGGAGACTTGCTATCCAGCTGACTCATCTGAGACAAGCTATTAGAGATCACAGTTGGCACTTGCACCCTGGGGATAGTCAAGCCATCATTTCACCAGCTCGTCCTTGAAACAAACCTGATGTAGATACTTGAAATCTGCCTTACACCAAAAACTAATTGAAGCTGGATGTGGTGGCTCATACCTATACCAGTACTTCGAAGGCTGAGGCAGGAAGATGGCTGTGAGTTTGAGGCTAGCCTGGGCTACATAGCAAGACTCTGTCTCAAAAAAAACACAAACCAACAACAACAGAAATGTTGATTGAGAGTGTCTATCTTCCCACTGGTCTTACTATGTAGGTCCTCTACCTTCTGTGTGGTTTAAGTCATTTAAAGTTGCCTACACTTTCACTTGCTAGAGTCCCATTCTCAGCATTGCCCTTAGGGGAGTCACCCAAGCCATACTATTTTCTGGGTGTCTCTCCAGCTTGGGGACATCCTCTCTTCCTGCACTTCCATCTCCTGAATCTTCTCCTACATGCCATGGTCACCATGTTGCTGCCTGGCCCCTGAAGCCCACAGAAGTCACCCCCTCTCTTGCTTCCCCTTGCTTTTTTGGTCAGTGCCCCCCTGTGACTGTCTTGTCCATTAACCTGCACTTACCTTTAGTAGGACTCTAATAGCTACCTGTATACCAGATTATTTCTTATGAATTAATCTTATTTTTGCAAACAAACTCGAAGGTCCTCAAAGGCAGTGTCACCTTTTTAAATCCTATAGATTATCTGGCATTTGATAAATTTCACAAACTATTCTTAACTTTATAAAAGTAATTGCCAAATGGATGTATGTTTATTACTATGTGTTTCCTACAACAACCGTTGAGAATAGTCAATGAATATTCAATTGGTCACTCATGTATAGCTCTATTTATTTTCTTTAGAAACCACTTTGAAGATATCAAAGTATAGTACAACAACCATTGATAATCTCCTACCACTTTTGTCTGTAACTCACTATTATTTGTCTATTTGTTTTCCTGAGAAACTATCTTATAGATAACAATATGTAAAACAACAACTATTGATAATTTCCTACCACTTTGTCTGTAATTTGGTAAGCCCCCCTATTACTATTATCCTGCTTTTACTCTTTAAAATAATAAAAAAAGTAATTGCCAGTTAGATTTTCTATGAAGAAAATTCTGAGATACTGTCTATATATGATTCCATGTATTTTTCAATAATATGTTTGTTGTGTCAAGGAAGGTGTAGCATATCATATCATTTTTACATTTTACATTTTTTTTAAATTAGTACTTCTAAAAACAAGGTCTAGCTTAATGTTGCAACTGAGAATTACTGCCTTTGGAAATTTTGACTAATTCTAGGTAGGAGAAGAGCAGGAAAACTTTGCAGCCACAGCCTATAGGTTCAAGATTGATCCTTGTAATTATTTATCCATAAGCTTGTTGGAAAGCTTGTAGACTGAGGTTTATGTGAAGAAGGCCATGAACTTGGTTTTCAGAAGTAATTGCTCTAAACAACACTTTGGCTTCCTGCTGCAGACATCCCTCCATGCTTGATGGAGAGAGAAGAACAAATCTTGTGTGCTCAGTACTAAGATGGCTTTGCCCCCCACCAACTCTTACCTTCCACATAACAGAAAAATCTTGAAAGATGATTTCACTCTCCTAGCTCCTTATTTGTCCTTGAGGTGCTAATGTATCTAAATATCACACCATACATTTCACAGCCACTTACTATACTCCTTCTGGTCTGGGTCCTTTGTCTCTTTGATCAATAGGCAAAAATATAGAAATAAAATAAAAAAATCAAAACTCAAATGCAGAGTTTTGACTCTGCAAAACTGAGAAGCATGTTCTATCTTTAAATTTAAAAAATAACACTGTAGAAACTTGAAACCAAGATGTCTAAGCAAATTGGTGGAGGTCTGAAGTAGCAGGTGAAAATGATACCATTAATGGTATTGATGATGGATGGAAAGGAGATTACAAACAATTTAGTGTTCTGTTCTAAACTCCAGTCAAGCATTTACCAAAAGAATTAAACTGGCTGAACTTTGAAAGTCTAAATCAAACCTTGAAAGCATGAGTGTATTTCACAAACAGTATTGGAAGGAAGAGAAGGAGAAAGTACTTGAAGAATAATCTCCATTTTTTTGTGCACCTGCTTTAAAAGCAACGCTTTTAAAGTAATACTATGTTTAAGAGGAATGTCTGATGTCTTAGTCTTTGGACCTAAGTTGTAAAAATTTCCGAAGAAGTGATTTTATTTCTCCCGGAGTCTCACATTCCTCTTTTTAAGTTTACTTTTTTATTGTATGTTTGTGATACATAATACGTTGATTTTGGAGAACCGGTGCATACACATACTGCATCTTGATCGTTTTTACTCTTCTTGTTCCCCTTAACTCTCCCTTTTCCCTTTTTCCCTGATCCCCTTTCCACCTCCAAAAAGTCTAGCACCTTATCTCTTACCATCTCACCTCTATTTCCTCTTAAAATTACTCATGATTTTGGGTTTCTCATGTAAGAGAAACCACATGATATTTAACCCTCTGCACCTGATTTATCTCATATTACATCATAGTCCCAAGATCCATCTATTTTTCTACAAATAACTCAAATGTATCCTTCTTTATGACTGAGTAGTACTCCCTTGTATATATGCCACATTTTCTTTATGCATTCATCATTTATCTGTTGATAGGGATCTAGGACATTTCCAAGGTTTAGCTGTTGTTAAACCCTATTAATACTAAAGTACATCAGGAGTAGAGACTCTAGTCTCATGCTAAGGTCCCTTTGTTTCCTTGCAGCTACCTCATCCCTGAACTCCCAACTGCAACAGCTGCAGCAGCTCCAACAACTCCAGCAGCAACAGCAGCAGCAACATCAGCAGCAGCAGCAGCAACAGCAACAGCAGCAGCAACAGCAGCCGCCCCCTGCACCACCGACCAACCAGCAGCCCCAGCAGTCCCAGCCCACCCCACAGGCCCCCCAACCACTACCCACCTCCCAGCCTTCAGCAGCTCCTGCACCCCAGCTGCTACAGGCCCCGCAGCCTCAGCAGCAGCACCAGCCCCACTCTCACCCCCAGAACCAGAGCCAGTCATCGCCAACCCAACAGAGCTCCAGCCCCCCTCAGAAACCCAGCCAGTCTCCAGGCCATGGCCTTCCATCTCCGCTCACGCCTCCCACCCCTCTGCAGGTAGGTGTGCTCGCTGACCCACCAGAAGACCTTATGGTGGGATCTTGTGCCGGCCCCAAAAGTGCAGCAAAATAAGCAGACCCAGAGAGATGAAGATCCTGTGTTCTCCCTAACAAATAGAATTTAAAAGAGATGACCAAAGAAAGGCAGAAGGGAGACTATTATTAAACCAGAGGAAGGGGGAAAGGGGAAGAGAGTGAGTGTAAGGGGGAGTAATTGATCAAAATATGTTAGATACATTGAAAGCCCTCCCCCCACAAGCATGTGAAACGGGGGGATCTGGTGAGGGAGGTGATGGGGGAAATTATTAAAGTATGTTGTGTGCATGTACAAAAAATAAAAAATAAAAAATAAAATAAAATAAAATAGATCTCTTAGACCCAGGGAAGGGGAAGCAGAAAGCAGGTGGCTGGGGAATGCATGTAAACGAAACAAATAGAAGGCCCTTGATGTTGCCCTCGGAAGAATAAATGTTATCTCCTTCCTCTGCGAGAGGCCAGCACTGTAAGTGCACTTGTAGCCTGTAATAATTCCACTTTATGATACTTTTTGAAGGCAGCAAAGATAGCATCCAATTAAAATTATTACTAGCACAGTTTTGTAGCCCCGTGGAGGGCTGCATCTGCTGTCCATGAGGCACGGTGGTTATTTCTCTATATTATGAATACAGCAGTGTCTTACCTTAAGTACTTTCTGCTCTTTTGTTTTTATTTTTCTAAAGACTCTCTGGGGTTAGAAGGGCAAAGAAATTTAGCCCCAGTCTTGCGTCCCAGATTCCAACCATTACTCCATCGACTAACAAGTACTCTAAATTCACACCCAGAGTCACAGTAAATATGCATCTTTATAAAATAATACAGCTGCTCTGTACTTACTTTATTACCGTGAGACTGAGGGCATCAACAATAGATGCTTCAGGTTAATCATGAAAGCACATCTTTAACTTGCCATTATTAAGAAGGAAAGAAGAGGAGCATTCAGGAGTATACAGTAGTACTTCACTTCACAAACTTAATTTTTTTCATGATCCTGGTCACAGAATTTGTTCCATGATTTTGGCTGCAACGAATTGGAAAAATTAAGAATTGCAGAAATCAAATTCATGAACTGAGTTACCGCTATGTAACTTTTACATTTCAAAAGACATTCTTAACATAGAAAGTTTTAAAATGAATTAGCTTCCAAACATAATGAAGGACGCTATCACATCAGATCTGGAAAGCCAGACTTACATAAGGACATTTCTCCTAGTAAGATTTCAGATCACTTCCTGTACTTATAATACAGTGACACGATCCAATAGTGAGTTTACACTCTCATCTCAAATGCCAACACAACCCCCTTTCTCGGTGACAAACCTCAGTTGGTCCAGCCCTCCCCAACCCAAAGATGACAGTAACAGTGGCATCCATAGATGCTATGCAGAAAGTACATAAAATCAAGACAGACTGGTGCACTGACAGAAGGCAGGTGGATTAAGAACATAGTATTTCAAGTCTGACTTTATCTGTTGCCTGTAGCTTTGTCTCACTGAATTTGGGTTCTCAATGTGGCCCAAAGTTTTTCTGAGAATGAAAATATTTGGGTGAGATGATTGCGTTTTCCTGGTTACATGGGTGGGGTAACTTTCAATATAAAAATTTTCCTGAGTCAGGTTTGAAGATGTATTTCTATAAATATTATAAGGGTGAGACAACCAAATACATTTTTAAAAAATAGTCTTTAATGGACACTGACATCTGTGTTAGTCACTTTTCCTTTGCTGGGACAAAATACTCAATATCTGAAGCTTAAAGGAGGAAAGGTTTATTTTGGCTCATGGTTTTAGCGGATTCAGTCCACACTTGGCTGGCTTCCAAGGCAAGAAGGGTATGGTGGTAGGACACGTGAGAGGAAAGCTGCTCACCCTATGGCAGCCAGAAAGCAGAGACAGAAGGGAGGAGCAGGGGGTAAGTACACCCCCTGCCAGACCACACCCTCAGTTACCACCTCCAGCCAGGCCCAACCTCCTAACAGCACACTCATCCATGAACTTATCAATTCATTGACGAGGGTAGCATCCCATGATCCCATCGCCTTCCAAACACATGAGACTTTTGGGAGACTTTTTAGAACTAAACCATAACATCTTAGGAGACAGTAGGGGTAATCAAACTTTCAAAATGCATAATTAGAACAACCCTAATGTTTTCAGCATCTAGAATTCTACTGTATTAGTCTGAAAAATGAGTTTAATGCTTTTTCACAACAGGTCAATTAGATGTCCCCATGTACCACACAATTAAGCACTCCTTACCCAGACACCAAAATAGGCAAAATTATCAAAAGAAAAACAGTTGCCCAGCTCTAGGCGATGAAGTACAGTACTTACATCTATGCTTGAGTGAGGTCTACAATCTAGCATTCTTTCCCAGTGAGTAAAAATAGTCTTGGGGGCTCTGTGGACATCAGCCTTCCCTGAAAACTGTCAGCATCTTTAAATAGCTACCAGGCAGTGAGACTGTCGTGTAGACAAGCCCATTTGAACGACTGTTGGTAGGACTTTAGACGAAGTGACCACTTTGTTTCATAGAAATAAATTCTCCTAAATGTTCTAAATTGGCCAGGCATGATGGTGCACACCTATAACCCTAGCACTCAGGAGGCTGAGGCAGGAGAATTGCTGAAAATTTAAGGCCAGCCTGGGCTACATAGTGAGTTCAGGCCAGCCTGAATTATATAACAAGACCCTGCATCATAAAACAAATAAACAAAAAAGTTCTAAAAAAGTTATCTTAACAACTTCCCATGGAAATAAAGGGCTTTTTATTTTATTTGTGCAACAAATAAAGACTTGGAACCATGTTCCTTTCTTTATAACTCTGAAAGAATGTTCTAATTCTTCATTGTTGAGGTTTCAATTATGAACTTAATAAATATATTTAGAGTCTATTTATACAATAGATAATTTCTTCTGTAGATCTAATTAATGGATGACCACCGAAGGAATAACTTCATACAGATTTTAAAAACATTACTGAGTAGATGTAGAACTGATTTTGAATAGGTCTCTGTCAGTAGGAATAAAAGGACTTTTTTCCATTTATTACATAGCAAAGAAAATGGCAAATTTCATGGTTTAAATTTTTTTCAGCACAAGCTGCAGGGTTTTTGAGTTTGTAGAACATGCAATGCTTGAACTTTTTGAAAAGAAAACTATTTAAAAGGAACTGCAAAGATATTTAATTCCCAAAGGTAATGATCTTTATGAACTAGAATGAAGTGCTTCTGTTTGAAAATTATTAAGGGAATAAAGATCAACTAAATTCATATATGACAGCTTCAATTTCATTCTTCAATTCTTTATTTTCATGTGGGATTTATCTTTTTACATTATTCAAAATCCATTTGAGAGATATTCATTTAGAGCTATGCAGTATAGATTATTAGGGAAAGCTAGTTGGAAGGTTTTCTTTTCTGCTTTAAAAATTTTTGAAAGATAACTATTATTTCTAAAACTATACCGATACTGTCATGTCTTCAGGAAAAAAAATGAAAGAAGGTTGTGAAAGTTTATTTTGGTAAGGTCATTTCTCAAGATGAAAAACAAAAGTTAATAGTGCAGGCGGGTAGTAACACTCTAGACAAAAATTCTCCAAATAGCTCTCATCAGGTTTTTCTGTAAAATTGCAGTATAATTTTATTTCACGATTTTACTCAATCCCATGAAATGGATTACAAAACCAACTTGTTGTTTTAAGACAGATTTGAGTCGAAAGTATTATCCCTTCAGACAAGCCCCGGATAGATGAACAACTTTGTTCATTAATTTTGATCACTCACAGCTATGGGAGGTCAGACATTAGAGTGGATAGCAGCAGCTGGACCCTTCACGTCTGTCATTGGTCTCTCTACTGGGACTCAAGACCTGGCCACTCACTACTTCTTTCTTTCCCAGGAGGCATGAGAAATGTTCCAAACATAAAATACAGGTACAATGCGTCCAGGAGCAAGGCAGTGTAAAAGGCAGGAATTTTGGAATAACATCCAAAATTAAATTTAAGAAAAGAATATGTGGGACAAACAAGTTAGCCCTTGGATGCAGGATTGACATCTGTCCACACACCTTAATTTTATTTTAGCTCATCAGCCAGACTGTGCCAAAATCTAAGACTAGAAATCTAAAATGGTTTTAGAAAGAAATAAATCAGAAGTATATGGAAGCAAACTTTTGCAGGGAAAAGACAAGATCTAATCATTCCTGGTTAGAAAAAGCAACTACTAATTCTGGTTTGAGAATGTAACTTTGATCTTGATAAAGATTCCTTAAGCATAAGAATGATAAAGCAAATGCTATCTTTTGTCACTTTCAAAGTAACTTATTTTGGAAAATATTCTTTGAGTGTCTCTTTTTTCCTTTTCACTGGAGACATCCCACGTGTTTTTGCAAGAGCCCTACAGTGTGCATTTTCCCCCCTCAGTGGTCTGGAGATGGAATGAGCTTGGTTGAGGACAGCTATTGTGTCCTGGCAAGAAAACATCCCGGAAGGTTGTACCTCCTTTCTAGTTCTGGCGCTGCCAGCAGCTAACTCACAGGTGGGGACTAGTCACTGTAGCTCTGGGGTTCGTATTGGTTATTGGTGAACTGTTGACTTCTCAGGTCTTTTCCAGGCCCATGCATTATGATCTAAATGTGGGTAAGGCTCTGGCATTTTATTGGCTATTGAAAACATGGTAGTCTTAAAGATTCACTGAGCATTCTTCAAGGTCAGATGAATTTCTCCCTACTCAGCTGGGTGGCAAAGTGGAAAGGGAGTGGGGGACAGACATAAGTGGCTTAATGATAGCAGGAGCAGATTTTATCTTAGCCAGAGAGTCCAAATTAAAGTCAAGTTTTTATCCACAGAGAGTCACTGCTGTAAGCGCTGCTCTCAGACGGTTTTCACACACCTACACATTACAGAAGCTTAGGGAACCAAATGCTGCATTTAACCTTGGCCATCTTGCATGGCAGGAAGCAGGATGATCTTTTCCTTT
This sequence comes from Chinchilla lanigera, assembly GCF_000276665.1. Classification (NCBI taxonomy): domain Eukaryota; kingdom Metazoa; phylum Chordata; class Mammalia; order Rodentia; family Chinchillidae; genus Chinchilla; species Chinchilla lanigera. The sequence continues at coordinate 4,137,398 of NW_004955460.1, read as the reverse complement.
TCTTGTTGCATTGCACATTTTAATAAATAACAGAGGGAGAGAGAGATGAGTGGAAATAAGAACAGGAAAGCTATCTATGCTTGTATGAGGAACGAGGGGCATGGTCACCTCCTCAAAGGTGAAGGTTCTTGAGAGATAGCGTGAAATGTATTCTCAAACGCGCATCTGATAAAGGAAAGGTGTAGTGATACTCGGGCGTATGTAATCAAACTACATCAGATGTCACCTCTGTTCCAGTGGGCATGACCTTTTGATCTTCTCATTTGGAATGGTCCCCCAAGTGACAAACTTAGCATTAACTTCTAAAATGTATATGTTATGGGGAAGGTGGGGCACTGTCACCCTTTTTATGGTACTGAAGGTTTAACCCAGGACCTTTGCACCAAATTACATACTCAGCCCTTTGTTTTATTTTATTGTCTTTTTTTCTTATTATTTTATGACAGGGTCTTGGTAAGTTACCCAGGCTAACCTGAAGTTTGCACACCTTCCTGCCTCAGCCTTCCAGAGTTTTGGGATTACAGGCATGCTTTACCATCCACCATATCCAGCATACATTATCAATTTTTCTTCAGTTCCAGAGGTTGAACCCAGGGCCTTCACATCAAACTACATCCCGAACTCATTTTATAGTTTATTTTGAGACAGGATCTCACCAAGTTACCAAGTTACCCAGTCTAGACTTGAACTTGTGAGCCTCCTGCCTCAGCTTCCTGGAGTGCTAGGATTACAGGTGTGCACCACCACACCATGCTTACATTGTCACTTTTTAAAACAAAGCACCTAAACCCTGGAGAAGTTCTATAAGATTTTCATCCTCTAAAAACTAATGCTGTCCAACTGTGAGTCCCTTCCGAGATCATAAGAAAGATTCAGTGTCCTGGACCAAACTCATTCTCCCAGGAGAAACTAGTCTTGATCAATCTAATGCAGTATTAAGGGGCTGGGGATTTAGCTCAGCGGCAAAGTGCCTGCCTGGCAAGCGCAAGGTCGTGAGTTCAGTTCCTGGTACTGGAGAAAAACCAAAACCAAAAATAAATAAATAAATAAAATAAAATTTTAATGCAGTATTAGTCAAGGTTCTGCGAACTAAAATTTTTCATTTATAAAGAGAAAGGGTAACATTAGATGCTTTTTAAAACTTCAGTTCTACTTGAAGTTATGTTATAAATCCTAAAACTGGGTAGTATCGAATGATCTACAACCCCTTATACAATCTCTGGTGTGCTCAGTGTAAACTCTAATGGGACCCAGATATCTCTGCACAGGGCTGAATCACTTGCAGAATTTTCCTAGCAGGGACAAAGACCAAGATGAGTCCATGAGGTTTTTAAAGGCACAATTTAAGGGTGCACCCAAAAATGCAATAATCAGAATAGATAATAGAAATTTCCAAAATTCCATAATTAACAAAGATTCAAATTTTAAAATGCAGAGTCAGTAACAATTTTGAACTCTACTGGAGCCTGAGGCAAAAAGGGGAAAATTATAATATGATATTTCATTGATCATGAGTTCAAGCACTCGTTTTTACTTTTGAAGTATTGTATTAAGATGTTGTTTATCTTGTGGCTGTGTTTTTTGGACACATCCTTAAATTTTATGCCTCACTCTGCTCACCCTCATTCCTCCAAGCTTTGCTAGTTGTGGGAATGATTTAGTTAGCAAACATTCTCCAAGGTCAGTAGTGTTCTGTCCACTGTAAATTTCAGCTAGGTCTTGAATCCTGCCTACTAGTTGAACTTGAAAAATGCACCAAATTCTGCACTGTAGAAAAATAAATGCATGGTGGATAATGGATTGGGGCTGGGAGGGCGTTGCAAATCCATCTTTCCCACTGAATAAGACTAATAAACCAATCAGTTTTGATAGAATTGAAATGTTATGACAATCAAATAATTCTTTTGGCTGCCATTTTACTGAGCTAATTTAAGTTTTATGAAATTAAGTAAGTGTGATGAAGCAGATAGAACTATCACTATGTAGACAACATTCTCCCAGAGCAATCAGAACTATGAGCACCTTTGGAAATTGAATCCACACAGGCTGAGCAGAGGTTCCTCTTGGACTAAACATCCAGGGAAAACTTGATTATCATGGAAGGGAAACTCAAACTCAGAGAGTTATTGTAAAGATTAAATATAGCATAGTAATGGAAATGTTTTGTATGCTATCAATTTGAACCACTTAACAGTCCAATTATTCTAATACAGAATAATCAAAAATTGTACATTATTGTTAATTTAGAAGTTTAATTTATAACAGGAAATAATATAAAAATGACAATTGTATCAAATTTATTCAATATAAGAATCAACTGGTTGAAATTACACTTGCCTGAGTGAAGCTCAGGACAAACTGTTGAGCTGTTAAGCAAGTGTTGATTAGTCTGCAGATATGAAAGAAGCCAGGTGTGTTAGTGTATGCCTGTAATCCCAGCAATCAGGAGGCTGAGGCAGGAGGATCTTTGCAAGTTCAAGACCAGCTTGGGTTACTAAATGAGCTCAAGGCCAGCCTGAACTGCATAGCGAGACCCTCTCTCAAAAAGACAAAACAAAAAAAAGAGTATTAATTTATTTCTGTGGATATTTCCATCTAGAAGACTGAGGTCTTCATTCATCATTCATTCACTCTACAATAGGTCAGGTGGGACATGGGAATCCCTTTACCCAACTGTATTAAGCACTGAATAAAATAAACAAAATATATTTACCCATATACTGTGCAAGGGACAATTTTTCCTTTTATGAAAGAAAGGAAATCTCCTTTAAAAAACCTTCAGTTCAACATCACTGACATTTCAAAGAATTTATTACAAGCATTTGAGATCCAGGAGGAACAACAAAGTTTATATTGCTTTGAGAGTGGCAGGGGGAAAAATTAGTTTACCAAGAATATACTTATAGACTGTAGTGCTTCTTTGTCATTGCCTAGATTTACCATCCCTGTGTACTGCTGTACAGATTAGTCAAATCATGTAGAAAGGGGTTTCACGAAGCAGCTTTTGTGTTCACACCACCAGCTATGGAAAGTCTTGTCAAACACCATTGATAGAAAGGGTGCTAGACCAGGGAGGGAGTGTAAAGATTCTTGCAGGATTTGAGCATAGCAATTATAATTTCTCCAAGAAAACAGATCCACTCTGATAATGACAGTGGGTCAGACCCACAGGCTGTCTACAGGAAGGTCAGCAATGAGCCTGGAACCACACGTACTGCCCACTCCCATCATTGTCTGTGGGCTGCTGGCTGATAAGCTGACCACAAAGTCTCGTTCAGAATGCTTCTGAAACAGTGGTGCCTTCATGTGCACACATGTGGGTTTTAGTGGCAATTGGAGATGCCCAGAGTGTGCTGGCTGGCACTCTGCTCTGAAAAGGCAAACCTTACCCAATCTCTAGGTGAATTTAATGTAACATTCTAGTACTTTTATTATATTATGTCTCATCTTTTAGTCTCAGTTCATTTCCCACAGGTTTGGAGAAAATTTTCCATGGGTTTTTAAACTGACTTCTGAAGCATAGGCAAGCAAGTGAATATTGTCTAGGCTGTAAAGAAACTTTTATCAATATCTGAAAACATGTATTGAGGACCTATGGTGTGCAATGCAGCCCTAAGGAAATTTTACAAACAAGGCAGCAGCTTAGAGAGTGTAGCTTTCACAATCAGACAGACCTGGGTTCAAATGCTGGCTCTTCTGGATGCTTGGGTCAAGTCAGTACATCCCTCTGCAACTCCCTTTCCTTAGTGGTTGGAGGGTTGATGTAATGATTAAATAGCTTATATGAAAACATCTACTTTGGTTTCCAGTAGAAAGATGGTGCCTGCCTTTTTCCCTTCCTTGACTGTAGTTGTCATAATCTATGGAGGAATCTGTCTCAGTTACTTTTCTTTAGACTGTCTCAGTTACTTTTCTTCATTTCTCAGACAAAATACCCAACACCTAAAGTTAAAGGAGGAAAGATTTATTTCAGCTCATAGTTTGTAGAGGTTTCACCATAAATGGCTGGCTCCAAGGCAAGATGGCATGGCAAAGGAATATCACAGAGGAGAAACAGTCCATGGCAGGCAGAAGCAGCAAAAGCATCCAAGCAGCAAGTAACAAACAACAAGCAATGACCCTCTCTCTGTCCCTTATGTCTTATCCAGGCTACCCACCCTTAGTATGGATAGCACTCACACACTCAATCCTGGCATCACATCCTTGATCCCTGCGTCACACACCCTAGATCAGTCACTTCTGAAAAGCCCCACATATTACTGTGTGAGATTATGGGGGGACATCTAGATGTAAGTCATAACACACACACTTGAATTGAGCACTGCCATATGGCATGGAGATATAAAAATGCATGTGTACACACTAAAAATTTGTGCTGCAACCTGGAAAACCCACACTGGTCAAAATGATGTTAATAATTTCACATGAGTTTTGTCATATTGAGGAGGGGCTCTTAAAAGAGGTGGTATGGAGCACAGCAACACAAGGCAAGCCTGTACCAGGGGTGACTCAGGGAGGTATGGAGTCTTGAGGAGGTTTAGAGAAGAAAGAGAACTGTAGCCATGCATAAACCTAATATTACTAACCATACACTAAAGACTTCTCACTTGAACCCACAGAACCTGTTTCACCACCAATATTATTAAGAATAATTTTGCTTTTTCTAAATTCTCTTAAGCTGTAGTCCCCCATATGTAGATAGAGGGGAAGACTCTTGATGCTAGTTCTGCCACTAACTTTAGGACAAGTCACAAAATCTCTTTGGGACACAGTTGTAACACTTATTACATGAAAATTTATATTGGATGATGTTTAAGTCCTTTCTACCTCCACATTTTCCTTATGAAATAACACAAAGAACATTTTATTCTATGGAAAGATTGCTATGTGCAACATCATTAATGCAACTTGTAATTTTAAAGGTGCATTTTTACATTCATTATTTCATGCATGGTCTCATGAGTTCATGGCTCTAATCAGAATAATCACAATCATTTATCAATTGACCTCAATGTATTTTAGACTCTGTAAGTACTTCAATATCCATGTTCTCTTCATAACCACCCAAAAAGCCAAAAATTATCTTCAAATCTGAAGAAACTGGATCTCCAAAAGTTAAAACAATTTCTTATATATGTATATCTAATAATGACTGAATTGAGATTTCAGACTTGGTCTGACTTCACATTTTCACCATTTATATTTACCACTTCTGCAATGCCCACTTGATTTTTAGGGAAATGCATATTATTTCTTTATTTGACTACCAACATTTTTCAAAGTAGCAATTTCCACTGTGTGCACCAGTTTCAAGGAACTTTTTTGACAACAGATTCCAGGATGGATAGATGGATCAATAGAGAAACAGAGACAGAGAAAGAGATGCTTACTGTATGCTGCTCCTAGATAGCTCTCAAATTGAAAGCTAGAAGATAGCCTGGGGTAGAGTTGTTAAATAATTAAAATTTTATCTAAGAATTTTCAAAACTTATGTAACCACTGGTCCATTTTTTGTCCCAAGTAATGCTGACTAATATTAATGAACCCCCTTCAGGAGCCATCACTCTTGGGCTACCTTCTCTCATAATTGTAGGATCAGTCCAACTAAAATAACCTGCCATTTCCATATGCAGAACAGTACGCAGAAACCCACAGCCTGGGTCCAATAGGCTGAGGTGTGAGGAAATGAGAACACAGAAAGATGCAGATAAAAACGAATGTAAAAACTCAAAATCAAAGCAAGAGCAACAAAAGGTGAAGACTGAAGATCGTCCTTATAAGTTGGAAGTGAGCAAAATCACCTGGTTAAAAGTCTGAAGAGGGGTAGCTCCTCATAGCACCTGAAGTCTGAGGCCTTCAGATGACCCCCTTCTCTCTCTCCTTTTCTTCACTGCCCCGTTTTCTTCCTTTCTCTAACCACTACATTGAGTTGAACTCCCCCTCCAGAGCATAGGCAATAAATGCGCACGGGATGCTGGACGGCACATCCCCAGGCAAACCCACCTCCACATCTTTTGACAGAAGAATTCCCGTCACTCATGATATCTCGTAGCCCTGATGTCTTCACTCCCCACCCTGTGTTTTAAAAGGGTTTGGATTTCAAACTAAAAATCAAATCAATCTGAAGTCTGTATGGCAAGCCAGGAAGAAGTCATCTAAACTCCATGCCTGTAAGGGCATTCTCTTAGTTATCAGGCTCCCACACTGCTCTTTTGCCATATGTCTTTAAAAATGGACTCTCAGAGGCACTGGTGTTTTCTTTCCCTTTCATCCTCTACTGCTAAGAACTAAATTGGTCATTCTAGCCGGAAACACCAGTGCTGGGGTCCTGTGGGTATAAGACAAGGCAGAGAAAGACACCATGTTGAGAATATCAGCCCCATAGTCGCCTCTGTCACACAGACGAGGCACTTGCTTGGCCAAGATCCAGGGGTTCCTTGGAGAGGCTTTCTACTGGAGAGGGCCATTCTGTGTCCTTGATCGCTCGGTGGGGATGCCTCTGAGGTCACGGATGAATGCTGCCAGTGCAGAGAGAGCTTTGCATTTGTATGCTGTGGGCTCTGCTCTCAGAACTAGTGGCTGTGTCTGAAAGCCCAGTTGGGCTCCAATCAATGCAACTTTCCAGCCCAACACATTTTGTCTGAACTGTCCTTTCACAGGGATCGGCTGGCACCAGCACTTACTTTTCGACACCAGAAGATATTTTGCTGTCAGAAGAAAGAAGTAAAGTTAGGGATCCCCTTCTTTTTCTCAGCTGGACTCCAGACCCTACCTGAGACTGGCTGCTTTTTCCATAGTGGAGCTCTCTGCCCTTGTATTAGGAGGTTGAAAATGCAGCATTTAAAGAGAACAGTGCAAAGTTTAAGGGTTCAAGGAGGAGAAAGTAAAAAGAGAAACCCTCTTTCTCCCCCATAAGAAAGCTCTCCAGAGTGCCTGGAAGGCTTGGAATGTTCTCTTTTTTAATTAGAAGGAAAATAACTTTGTATGTTCAAGGTCCTGAAAAGTAATATTCAGTAGAATCGTTACCACCTCTAGTGCTCTCTACTCACAGAAGGAATCTGATCAAACTAGGGCTAAAGCCAAATGGTCCCTGGAACCCACCTGAACAGGCAGGAAGTTAATGAAGGCAGAAAGCAAGGACAGGGTCTATTCCCAGCTCCCTGAAGTATAGGGATCCTCTGAAATCCATTTTAAGCATCTTCAAACCACAATCAACATACCATTCTCATTCTCCATTGGCCACCTTCAGTGATAAACTGTGTCTTCTAACCAAAAGGGAAGACCTCCCTGTAATCAACTTTGGGGGCTTTGGGACCTTCCCTGGCTGCTGACTGTCCCCCCATTGTCTTTCACAAGCCACACCAACTCCAAATAGCTGAGGTCACACCCACACCCCTCCAGCTATATTTTATCCAAATCCTTCAGGTTTTTGTTTTGTTTTGTTTTTTTAAGGAAATTTCCAAACTCTGTGCTCACAGGTCCTCAACCCTGGATGTACACTGGGATTAATCATGAGTTTTTCATTTTTAAAAAATATAGTACCAAAGCCTAGGGCCCACCCAAAAATTCTAATTGAGCCTGCACATTCAAAGTTTTGAACTTCCTAGGAAATCTCAATATAGAGCCACAGGCTAGGACAATTATTTTTGGTCTTGTAAACAAGCTCCAGATTATTCATTTATAGAAAAAAAATTCCTACTCTTTTCTTATACAAAATGCTTTTTAAATGTTGTCTACATGAGTCAGCATGACTTTATTTCTATTTATAATAATTTCTAAAGAGAATGAGCTAGTACCTTCTCTGCCCTATCCCTCCTCAGACTAACACCCTACAAGGAGTGAAAATAGCCTTATCTACATTTTGGTCTCTACTCGAGCTTCTCTCAGACTCCAAAGGTGAGTTAATAACCCCATAGGGGTTATTCCCCTATAGGAGGGGAAAAAAATCCCTCAAATTTACTGATTTATAGCTGAAACTCAAAACGTAATAGGAATAGATAACCCTTTCATAATCTTTAACATTCTCTTAAAACAAGAACAATGGTTACTGATTGAAAGCTTATTAGATGTCCCACCTGCCACTAGACACTGGGCCACCTAGTCAGCACCAGGATTTCCCAATCTTTCATTCACCCATGACTCCCCTAGGATCCCAATCACTACAGATTCAGAGTCAGTGCTTCCTGGAGGGAGCTCATCCCAGATCCCACATTTCTAACCAGCTGCTAGGTGATGGGTACTGCTGGGCCTCGGACCACACCTTGAAGAGCAAAGCTCTGTTCAGTGAACCTTGCCATCACACTAGCTCCTTTTCACAGATGAAGAATTAGATGTGAGGGCTTGGGAGATGCAAGGTTCAAATTAGGGCCTATCTCACATCAGAACCATGTCCACTCTATTAACCTGCTTCCTTTCTTATTGTGGGGTTTCCGTCTTCATAAAGAGACCTCATTTAAGTTGCATCATTTCTGTCCATACAGTTGAAGATGGTAGAGATAGTACTGTTGAAGGAAAGATTCTTTTTCCTTCCTGTCTCATCTTTGCTTTGCTCTAAATCTTAATCTCATCATTGCTCACACATGAGTAGCTCTGAGGTCGGACATGAGAAGATCACACATCCTTTTCCTTTTCTTGTTGAAATCATCTCCACCAGATTGAGACAGAATTACAAAGAGATTACAATGGTCCATGACCACTAAGATAGAGCTGAGATAGCCAACGGTATCCATGTGAGGAGTCAGAAAGTCTCACACAAATTTTTAGACTATAAACCATCTTGCTAGATGACTGACAATCACACCTACCTATGGCTCTACCATCTTTCACACAACAATCTAAGTGCTTTTGTCTTCGTCACCTTCCTGGTCATTGGGACAAAATACCCAACATGCACAACTTCAAAAAAGAAAAGCTTGTTTTGGCTCACACTGTGAGCCTGGGGTCAGCTGGCTCCAATGCAAAAACAGGAGGGCAGAGAGGCCAGGGGAGGAAAAGGTGCTCAACCCATAGCAGCTAGGCAGCAAAGAGAGAAGGAGGAGCCAAGGTCATAAATAGAGTCTTACGGGTCGCACCTCAGAGACCCATCCCCAGCCAGGCCCCACATCCTAACTGCACATTCAGCTATGAAATCTTCAATGCACAAATCTCCTGATAGGTCCAGTGTCTCCGTGACCCAAACACCTTCCACACACATGAGAATTTTGAAGGACATTTTAAATCTAAACCATAATAACAGTTAAGATTGTCTCCCTCAGTAGGGAGAGGAGGAGGCTTCACCATACTCTTTGGCAGCAAATGTCAGGCTACAGGCAAGACACCGGCAAAATCATCCTGAAAATGTGGTGGCCATACAGAGTCAGAATGCAGTTGCTCTTCTGTGGCTTCGGATCATATAGGGGTAACTAGTGGAAATTCTTTACCATCTTAATAGGGATGATGGTAGGCTATATACAAAATGACATTCAAATTCAGCATTTTGACTCTGGCCACACGTCTTTTTAAAAAATGGCAGTGCCTGGTAGAATGGGGATTTACTTTATAGCAACTGGGAGTGGTGACATCACTGTAAAATCAGAGAAAACATGAGCACGGTGGTGCACATTGTAATCCCAGAACTCTAGGAGGCTGAGGCCAGAAGATTGATATTTCAAGCCCAGCCCAGGCAAATTAGCAATTTAGTGAGATCCTGTCTCAGAAATAAAAAGCATTTAAAAAGTTTGGGGATATAGCTCAGAGCGGAGGCCTAGGTTCAATCCCCAGTACTAACAACAACAACAAAAAAAAAATTGTTTTGTAAAAGGGGTAAAAACCTTCAGAAATCCCCTGCCACTACCCCTTGAAGTTCTTGTGCTGTCATTATATTTCCTGTGAGAAGGCTGTGAACCTAGAACCCCAGACAGACCCTTGACACCTCCCCAGTGTCTACCTCTAGCAGACTGGACCACAGGTTCTGCTGATTTAACAGCTTTGAAAAGAAGTCATATTAACACCTCCATCTTCAAGGAACAGAACCTAACAGAACTCGGGCAAATATCAGCTTTAGGATGCATGAAGAAATGGCCTGGCTGACCTAAAAGAAAAAATATTGGAAAAATAAACTCTTAAGCCTTGCCACCACAAACCCAATTTGTTTATGGCTGTGTCTTTTCATTCAAGGGCTACACTATGTGTACATACATACTGTCACTCATATAGTTATATGCATATGTATTCTATATTTGTGTATAGTACTTGTGTATCGTATGTGTGTGTGTATATATATGTATGTACACATTCATATACACACACAGGGGTGATTGCATATATATATATATCTATATATATATATTATTTTTTTTTAATCTTTTTTTAGAAAGACCAATGCAGGGATTTTGCCAAGTGTCCACTTGGGGTTATCCATGTAGTTGGGCAGCTCGGCAGAGGGCAAGCACAGGAAAGAATGACATTGGGGCTTTTCTTGCCTTCCTCTCCTGCCTGGGACATTTTTCAGAGAATGACTAAGCAGAGCTGGAGATTATGCATTAGCCTAAGTGTGAATGGTTGATTGCCAGTGCTCCCGCCGGCCCTCCCCGGAGGTGATTGACTGGGGCTGCGGGTCTTCACACTGGATGCCTGGATTTGACTCAGAAAGTCTGCCAAGTCTTTTACTGGGAAATTTATCTTAATTAGATCTGAAAGACCTGCCACAGCAGAATAGTCACACCGATTAAAATGAAAAACAGGAGAAATTACTGATCAAATTAATCATAATGTCGGGTTACAGCTGTAGGTCTGATGTAATTTGCCACTCCAGTGAGTTACATCGGCCTCAGCTTGGGAAGGAAGCTGGCTTGACTCTGATCCGTAACACCCGCCAGCTCTAGGCGCCCGGCAGGAGGCTGATTCCATTCATTTTCCTGGCTGCCCTGACCTCCCCGCTGCAACTGGAAACAAATCAGGCACCAAACATATGGGGGGGGGGGGGGGAACGGTAAACAAGAAATATTTTCTTACCCAAGGATTGTACTATTGTACTAGTTCAAAATGGTGAGCTTTTAAAACTCGGCCAGCTGGGTTTGGGGCCTTGCTTGTACTGGCTTGGATTGTGCTTTCCGTTTTTCCACTTAACCTCGTTTTAGTTTTACTCAGGGTGATCTGACATTGATTAGATGCAGAATGGGAATCCAAAGGTCAGAGGACAAAACCTTTAGCTCTGAGCAATGGGGAAAAAACCTTTAGAAAAATATCTTTGCCAACATGGCTGTACAACTAAGGCATGGATTGAAGTAATCTAAAGTGTCAGGACCAAGAAAGAGGAAGTCTATGTTAGGAGATTGGATTGTTTCAACATTGTTTCAATCCGTGGTCCCAGGATTCTAACTTTTAAATAAACACCATTTTGATAAGATACATGTGCTCAGAGGTGAGACTATTTTTTTTTTAATGAAAACAAATCAGAATCGAAATTCTTTTCACTCTGTACCACTGAATGTTTACAAAAATGGTCAGCCCATTAAGGTCACAAAGAAGGAGACCCCAAAGCACATCCCTGTCTAGACTTTCAGTTGAGACTTCTCAAAAGTTAAAATTCAGAAGCAGTGTAGGACCTCTCTCTGAATTATCAGGCAATGAGGTGACAGGAAGCCCAGCCTCTGGACCATCTTAAAACAGGGATCATTGAGAAGGAACAGGGAAGGGATCTCCTCCCCTCCTCAGGAGGAGCTAAATGCTTTGGAGTAGTCAGACTGCTCTTTCTGGCCACCTAATGGGTTGTCCACATCCCATTTACTTCTGGATCTCGTGTTGACACCCTTTGCCCCTTGTGTGATTCACAGTTTCCCTTCTTCCTGCCCAGAATGAATCTGTACATTTGTAACCAGGAGTAGGAAAATAGATCATCATAGAAAACAAGGTGGCCTTGTGCCTTCTGGATCTTTCTATTGATCTGTTTTGAAATTAGGTGGGACCCTATGCCTGGATTGGCAAAAAATATGGTGTCCTCCATCATGACTTTGTGTATGGCTATTACATCAGTATACAGTTTGTAACTAGCATTTTTTACAGAATATAATAAAAGAAAAAATCAAATGCCAGGGCATATCACACATAGTAAGGCTATGTTTTTTTTCCTCTTAAAACTTTTGTTTGTGAAGTATGATTTGTGTGATCAAAAATACTGTGAATGTTTAAATCTTTAAAAACATTATTGCAGTAAAAATCATATAGCCATTAATCCCCCTCACTTTGAACACATTCCTTCATTCTTGCTAATGTATCGTTTACTGTAATAAGATTTTTTGAACAGTCACCACATTTTTAGATTTTGCCATATATATACATACATATATTTATATGTAGAAATGTATATATACATATACATATTGAAAGATCAATACAATTGTATCAATATTATCTGTGTTTGTGATACAAAATTTGTTTTGTTGCTATGAAGCAATGTCAACAGAATTTCTAAAACCCTGTCCTGAAAGACCCTGCTTTTCTGGTAAACAGAAGTGGGCTTTCTTGGGCATATAACAGGTCAGGAAGTAGATTAAACAATATGCTAACATTTACCTATGATGATGAGCTCCTAAATGCTAAAGACTACCCAACAGTCAAAAAAATCTCAAAACGTCATGGTCACATCTTCTACCCACAGATGTACATACATGCATATGGGCATACCATGCAGGGGACTTGAAGATTCAACAGTCCACTATTTGGTTGGAAGTTCATATCAAATCAAGAGTTTAACACACCTATTAAATTCAGACTAAGTGATAACATTAAAAGCTAACAAAATAATCCCTCCAAAAATAAAGGTACAACTCCAAAGAGAAAGTAAAAGAGTGAGAGAAAGTGGTGGGAAAGGAAACACATGGCCCCACAAGGATAAACTGGTGAATTTGGCTTCCTGGAAAGAGCTCTGCCCCTCAGAAAGTTTGAGTCCAAGACCAGGTTCACAGGCCCCTTCTCAGAAATTGGGGGCTGTCAAGCTACACCCTAAGGTGCTGGAAGTCTCTGTCCTCCCTGGCTGGCCCTGGCCAGAGCTGTCACGATTCTTCCTAGGTTGATCTTCCTACTTCCATTTTCTCCTTGAGTCAATCTGCTTTGCAAACTACTTCCAAGTTAAACTTCTTAAAAAAACATTCTGTTCACAACACCTCTGTTTTAGTACATTTTGTGCTGTTTTCATAGCTTATCTGAGGCAGAGTAATTTGGTTTTCTATTTTCAATTTTTATTAGTATATATTTGTCACATATATTGATCACATTCATTATAGGGAATTTGTACCTATACATAATATATCTTAATTCATTTTTCCCATTCCCTTCCTCCCCTCCTCATTCAAAAGCTTTGTTTCCATTTTTTCCTTCTATTCTTTTTTTCCTTTTCCCTTTCTTCTCTTCTCCTGCCTCTCTCCCTTGTTCCCCTTCCCATTTGAACATGTTCTTCCTACTACTTCCCAATCTATCCTCCATTGTGGTCTCTATTTACCCTTTGAGTTTCTCACACAAGAGAAACAGTGCAGTATTTAAACTTGCGTAAGACAGAGTAATTTGCAGAAATTTGTTTGGCTCGAGGTCCTAGAGGCCAGAAGCCTAAAATGGTAGCCCACATCTTCTGAGGCCTTTCTGTGTCATAACATGGAAAAGGGGTCACACAGGTGAAAGCAAGAGGGGCCCCAAACTTGCTTTCTAACAAACCCACCCCCACGATAACCACAATAATCCATTCATGAGGCCAGAATCCATATGACCTCATCCCTTCTTGACAGTCCCACTTCTCTACACTGCTGCCTTGCAGAAAAGCTTCTGTCCCATGAGCTCTGGAGAATCCATTCAAACCACAGCAAGTCCCATGATCAAACCCTTTAATCTCTCTAGGCAGGACTCGGTGGCCCTATCCTGCTATGTGTCCCACACCGTCTCCACTGCTTCAGCCTGGCCTCTCCCTGTGTTCTGCTATGTCCGGTGCCATGTCCTCACTGGCTTTCCTGGTGCCATGCTTGTTGCCTAGAAGGCTCCTACTCCTCCCGATCACTTTTCTCCCTTGTCGGTCACTCCTATGCTCCTGCTCCCATAAAGTACCCACAGGAGACCTGGTCCTCCATAATTGTCCTGTTCTCTGAATTCATGCACTGGGCACATATCATGTGCTCTTTGAATCATTTTCTCCCTTTTGCCATCATTTTATTGGACATTTTTTTATCTAGCTTGAATTATAAGCTCCTGAAAAGCAGCCACTATGTCTTACACTTCTGTGAACCTTAGAGCTGTCAATAATTGTTGTAAGTGAGTGTTCCTCATTTAACAGCTATTCATTTCAGAGAAATGCAAGTGCCTCTTGTCAGACTATGTTAAATTTATTTACAAAATTATTTGATGGATAATACACTTAGTAATGAAAGAAACAGTGCCTATTTATTGTTGTATTTAGAACAATGACTGGGGGACAGGGTAAGCACTATAAAAACCATAGGTATAATTGGGATTATGATTCCTTCTGCCCTAGAAAACCCAAGCTTGATTTAAACTGTTTTCAATCAGCCCCTTTGTTTGGGGGGAAAATGTCATCAAAATAAGGAACATCATTTTCTAATTAATCTGTTTCTTTTTCTCCACCATCTCATGATGGTTTTTGACGTTCAGAATATAATAGACAGAGGAGCAGGCTTTCTTAATATTTTATAGCTCTGGTTGATCTGTGAGTGAAATCGTGTTTTCCAAAGTATAAAAGCATTATAAAGCAGACAGGGAGACCTAAGGAAATTGGAAGTGGGTGCCCTGCTACTGGATGCCTGGGAATGTTATGTGACAAAGCTCTGCCTGCCCCAAGGTCCTACCACCAGAGTGGAGAGACACACATCAATCTCCCAACCAAAAGTGATGGTCTGGTTTAAAAAACAAAATCACTGCTGAACATTTAACACATTCCAGATGCTATACTAGATATTTTGGGCAGTTTTCCTACTTTCACCTGGGAATCACCATAGGAATAAGGAAACTATGGCTCAGAGAATCTGGGAACTTATCAAAACCCCCAAATTCATGACAGGTGGAGCTAGGGTTTGAGTCCATACATTTGGCGCTAACAGAAAGACCTCTCACTTCCTTTTAACACAAACTGTCTCCCCGCAGATCTGTAATCCAGTATGGGTACTAATAGCACTCACTTGACCCTCAGAACTGTCCTGGCATGGATTTCTTGTGCCAAACCTGTGCTCACCAGGCCACCTGTAAGGTTTATCGAAGCTGTCTCCACCTGATTTCATTTCACTCCCCGCCACAAAAGCTAAGTTTGGATGATGTTTAATTTAGCGAGAGGATGGAAATAGTAATTCTTACAAAGATATTATGTTCATTATAGGGCCAAAAATGTAATGTTATTAAAAGATTTGCTGGTGATAGTGAGGGAAGGGGGCAGAAGGTTTCATTAAAAAGGGTCCTGCAGAGAATTGGCCATATGTCCAAACCCCATGAGGAGAATTCTTCAACAAACAGTGAGGGGGGAGAGGGGAAGTGGGAGTGAAGGGGAGAGAGGAAAGGAGCAGAGGAAGAAGAGGAGGAGGAAGAAAAGGAAAAGAAAGAGGAAGAGGAGGAGGACTGGGAGAATTGATCCCAGATTCAAAGATATAGCAACTGATGTCACTATTGGTTCTTACTTAGATTACAATTCAAGCAAACTAAATGGGAAAAGCCATGAGACTCATAACACATTCAGAAATACATCCACTGACTGGATATTTGATACTATTGAAGAAATATTTTTAATATTTTCCATGTGACAGTGGCATGTAGGTTTTCTGTTTTGTTCTGTTCTGTTTTGAGTAGCTTTTGAAGATATGTACTGAAATACAAATGAAATGATTAGCATGTCTGAAGTTTGTTCTAAAATGGCACAGGAGAAAAAAGAATAATATAGTGAGAGTGGTTGGATGAATAGAGATGAAAGTCTATTGACCAAAAATTGATTACTATTGAAGCTGGGGAATGGTCCTTGGGAGTTAATGAGACTATTGGATCTGCTTTTCTATGTGTTTAAATTTTTTGATAAAAAAAATTAAAGAACAAAATTTTATCACCTGGGGGTTCTTGAATAACACAAATTCCCCTCCTCCAACTGCAAAACTACAATCAGAATCTCTGGGGTTGAGCCAATGATTTTGATGATCAATAGGATTTAAGAACTCTTGCTCTCTAGAATTGTAAATAAAATTTTAGGCTAGTTAAGGCTCAGGGCAAAACACAAAAATGGTTAATGGACTAAGAAAGACTATCTTAAGAGATAGGTTTTTAATTGAAAGATTAACTGACTGAAGATTGTTGTTAATATCTGAGGAATTATGAAGAATGAAAAGGTACTAGAAACCTAACATAAATAGCCTTCTAATTCTTAAGGAAAGAGGCTGGGGATTTAGCTCAGCGGCAAAAGCGCCTGCCTGGCATGCGCAAGGTCGTGAGTTCAGTTCCTGGTACCGGAAAAAAACAAAAAAAAAAAAAAAAAAATTCTTAAGAAAAAAAAATGGGAGGACTTCCTGTTAAATGAGATGGGTTGAACATGTGCATTCATCTCCTCAAAATGATAATAAAGAAAAACCATAATGGTTTAAATCCAAAAAGCAGAAGTACAGCAAAAAACAATAGTGGGTAAACTTGGTGTCTTGGTTACTTTTCTCTCGTTGCTGAGACAAAATACCCAACGCCCAAAATGAAGGAAGGAAAGGTTTATTTAGCTTACAGTTTGTGGAGGTTTCAGCCCATACTTGGCTGGCTCCGAGGCAGAAGATAGCAAAGCAACAAGAGCAAAGGGGGAAAATGGCAGCTGAACAGCAAAGCAGCCAGAGCAAACGGGAGGAATGGAGGCAAGCAGCTTCTTTCCCTGCCTTACATTGTAAACAGGCTACCCCCACCTAAGGGGCATGTAGCTCTCACATAATTTCCATGCCCTCCTCTTCCACAGGCTCAGGATTTATACAAAGTAAGCACCCTGGCTTCCTGCTGAGTCACTTAGCCAAACCTCCAGACTCCCCAAGTTGACACAATGTATCAACCATAATACTTGGTCAACAGATTTTGGAAAAGTAGGTGGAAGAGTTCACTGAGGTGAGAAAACTAAATGCCAAGGGCTTAAGGGAGAACAATGGACAGCAACTCTGGAAAGCCCCAAAAGCCTTAGGGGTTGGTGATATTAGCTACTAGGAGGGTGAGGGTGAGGTTGGCATGTTGTTAAAGCAGGAGGATTGGTTAAATGACTGTGTAATGAATAACCAAAGGTTAGCCCACTCCCCAATCCAAACAGACAACAATTTCCCTAGAAATTGAATGAGACGCTCTAGACAGAGACTTAAGGTGTAACTGTATTGGGGAAAGACTCTTTACTCTGTATGGGAGGATCCAGGGACAGTCTACATTCTAAATGATGAACCTGGCCTTGGGAGATCTCACAGATCTGTGTGCAGATGTTCAAGTACACAAGTGTCATGTTTTTTTGTTGTTTTTTGTTTTGTTTTAGTTTTGGTTTTTCTCCGGTACCGGGAACCGAACTCATGACCTTGCGCTTGCCAGGCAGGCGCTTTTGCCGCTGAGCTAAATCCCCAGCCCCTACAAGTGTCATGTTACATCCCTACCTCCCTACCACCCACCCCCTAGACAGGAGATTGTCAGATTCTTTTCTGGAGAGCCCTGCTGTTGAGACTTGGCATCTTGATCACAATGGCCCAGCCTCTACTTCATTCTCATATACAGAAAGACAAGAAAGAATGACTGGACATTTAAGCAATGCCTTTGTCTGAAATCAGAAACCAAAACAAACAGCAAGAGACAGAATTTATTATAAATAAAGACAACACAGGAAGGAGGCAAACTTTACAAAAGCTTAAAAATTAATATCCTTCCAGACATAACAGAAGGCTAAACCTCCACAAAACATGTCAGAGCTGTATACCAGAAACATTTAGAGACTATTTCAGAAGACATTTACATAACAGTTAAAATACTGATAGCAAAAAATAAAAGTTCAGTGGAACATTTAGAAGATAAAGAGTGTCTCTCAAAAAGTAGAACAAAAGAGAAGAAAAAGATAAAACAAATAAGCAAAATGAGAAGGATGCAAAGCCTCTGGGAAGGTACGTTTGTCTCATGCATCCTTCATCAAATCTACTGGAGGACTTGTTCCACCCACATAAGAGGGTAAGCCAAAAAGGAGAGAAAGACTGGAGAGTCACCATAGGCAGAGACCAGAGGGAATCTCAGGATGACAGATACACCAGTTGAGACGGCAACAGTCTTGGAGTAGAATGTGGAGGATCCCGAGTGATGACCCTCAGGGAGGAGGTGGGAGCAGGGAGGAGAAGAAACAGAGGAGAGACTAAGGGAACACTTGGTGTCCCACTTCAGGTCTTACCATTCCTGCAGGTGTTTCAGAAAGCTCTAGATGGCAACAAGGAAAACTAAAAATTTCTTTTTTAACTTTGTGCTTTCTGAAGCAGTTCCTGGAAGTCTTCTTTCTTGAGTGTCTTTATTTCCACTGTTGTGGTTGCCTTGATGTCCTGAATTGATCCAAAATGTTTACCTTTCTTGTTATTTTGACTTTAGGGCGGAGTTAGAATCGTAGAGTGTGCTAGATAAAGTAGATAAGGACGCATGGTAATGTTTTTATGAGTCTGCCTTTCCGTTCGATGGCGCTCCGCAGCAGCATTCACTGTATTGTTTTTATCACACCTTGTAATAACATTCACAAAAGAGAACTTCCAGAAGTGCTTCAGAAATTGGCAAGAATGATGGGATAAGTGAGTTCAAATTGAAGGGAAGTGTTTTGAGGGGAACTCACGGCAATGCATCTTTCATCATAACAAATTTTTAAAAATGTAAGTACCTACCATGTATTTTGATTACCCCTTGTATATATAAGCAGATATATAGAATTATACTATTTCACTGTTTGACTTTCTGTACTCAAGGGCTTAGCTTTTCCTATCCCTCTGCCTAGATCCTCTTTTCTTAGATTTCCACTTCATTCAGGTTTTCACTTAAACTCCACCTCATCAGAAGGGCAAAATTCCCTCATGTCTTACATTTTACATGCACACGTAGTACCTCTCTTCCTCCCTTCATTCTTCTTCAGAAAATTTATCACTGCCCACACATCATATATGTATTTGATTGTCTGATTCTCATTTCTTCTTATAACTAGAAAATAAATTTCATAATCCCAGGAATTTTGTCCTTGCCATGTCCCAGAAAAGATCAGCATGCCCACAGGAGAACCAGGAACAGCAGGAACACACTCTACCAGATAGAGCTAGGAGACCTGTGAGAAAGTAGGGTGAGCTGGCAGCGATGCTGACAAGGTCTCCTTAGGGAGAATCAGGGGTGACTCTAAGGATGTCTTGGAGTGTGGTGTTGTGGGACTGGCTGAGCTTTCTGGTCCTGTCCAACTCTGAGATTCTAGGCTAATCTTGAGAATAGTAGAAAAGGAAATGGAGTTATACTTCTGTGTTAAAAAAAAAAAAAAGGTAAGACAAGAAGATACTGTTAGCACCAGGTGGAATGAACTTTGGAAGAGATAATAGAGGAAAGTTAAAGAACAATCCTTGCAGCACTTTAAATACAACCTGAAATCTTGTTGCATAGAATTGATCTAAAGCATCTGTGGGTCTTATGCCTCTATGTCCTTTAAAACTAAGATGGAACCAGGAACATGGTACATATTGAATGTGACTAATTAAATGTTTTGATGTACTTAGATTAATTTGCTTCTTGAGATGATTCTCATGAGGAAATGTTTGTTTCTTTTTTCTGTGTGTGGCATAGAGAGAAGAAAACTAAGATGGAATAAGTATTCAGCAGTGTGCTAGATAGTTTTAAAAGGACTTTCCCCATCTTCTCTACATATTACTTCCAAGTCTTACTGTTTTATGGTCTTCTTGTTAGTCCCAAATATTAGTCTAGAAACACTCCTAATTCAACAAGATACTGCTAGACTTTTAAATATTCTATGGATTGATTATTTTTTAAAATCTTTCATTATAAAAGTTTACACTACAGCCTTAAACTGTTGTCTTTGAATTAAAATATTTTATGTCAAACAAATACAGCTATTTCCTAATTTATGGAAATAGAAAAAATAGTCATACTGGAGGCTTTAACTGATTACATTACCACGTTCCTAGGCTAAAGGCATAAATAGGAAAAAGCTGAAGGACTGAAGTCTTGCTTTCACTTTCAGGTACCCAGTGCCTTTCTGTAACAGCTGATCAGGGAGCTGTCAAATACACTGATGAGAGGTTTCCCAAAGTTAATTTTTCTCATAATACAATAACCAAATTTGCTTTAACACTTGAAAAGGCCCATCCATACTAAAAAGAGTCAGTTGCTTAATCCTAAAATTAAAGGTTATTGCATGCAAGAGAAAATAATTACATGCTCAAAGTATGGAAAAAATAAAACTTTTTTTAATATGTAGGTATTTGTATAATTAAAGACTAATCAAGCGTGAAGGGCTGCTGACTAAACCAGAAAATGAGATTGTTGGCAAGCAATATTGCAATGTAAATGCCATTTTTGTTTAACTACTAAGAACTGGAGAAATGATATCCTGAACAGATTAAAAGCAAACAGCATTGATAATAAATATTTATCAGATTGCAAATGAAACACAAAGAATTTTTATATTTTACGTGCAGGATTTGTTTGCAGTGAAGTATTCAGCCACTTTTCAAGATGATAGTTAACATCCTTATTGAGAATTGCATTTTCAGATAGTATCTTCCTGCCATCAAAAAGTACTTGTGAAGTATTAACTCAGGGAAAGTGTCCGTTTTGAGATATACTGCTCACAATGCCATTATCTACTGATTGGGATTTTATTAATTACTATTAGTTATTTATTAATTACTATTAGTTATTTTATTAATTACTATTAGTTAGATTTTATTAATAACTATTAGTTACTATTAAATACTATTAGTTATTAATTACTATTAGTTATTACTATTAATTACTATTAGTAATTACTATTAGTTATTACTATTAGTTAGGCAAAGATTTTCTAATGCATATCCTGAATGTATTTTTGGAGAGAGATGATGTCCAAACCATATATAGTTGTTAAAACAACAACAACAAAATAACTAGCAACAAAAGTAAAAATGGACATAGGATATTACATCAAACTAAAACTCAAAAGCTTCTTGCAGCAAAGGAAACCATTAACAGTGAGCGAAGGATAAGCTGAGGATTGGGAGAAAATATTTTCAAGCTGTACATCCAATAAGGGATTCACATCCAAGAAATATAAGTTCACACAACTCACTAGCAAGAAAAACTAAAAAAATCAATTAAAAATGGGCAAAGACTTAAATAGACATTTTTCAAAGGAAGACATACAGATGACCACCATATGTTTGAAAAAAAATACTCAGAATCATTATTTACTAAGCAAATGCAAATGAAAACCACAATGAGATATCATTAAGTATCTATCAGAATACTTAAGAGATATCATTCAGAATACTTGAGATATCATTAAGTATCTATCAGAATGGCTATTGTCAAGAAGACTAAAGATAACAAGTGTTGGTGAGAAGATGGGAAAACGGAATCTTTGTACCCTATTGATGGAATGTAAATAGCAAGGCCATTATGCAAACTGTATGGACAGTCCTCAAAAAGTTAAAAGTAGAATTATCATATTATCCAGCAATCTTACTTGTGGGTATGTACCCAGAAGATTTAAAACAAAATAGATGTCCACATTGCCATGTTCACTGTGGCATTAGTCACATTCATGATAGCCAAATTATGGAGTCAACCTAAGTGTCCATCAATAGATGAATGGATAATGAAAACATTCTAGACAGACACAATTGAATATTATTCAACCTTAAAAAAGAAAATCCTGTCATTTGATACAATACAGGTAGAATTGGAGAACATTGTAATAAGTGAAATAAGCAAGGCACAGAAAGAAAAATATTATATACTGTATTCTCACTTATATGTGGAATCTAAAACAGTCAACTTCAGTGTAACAGAGAGTAGAAGGTTAGTTACTGAGGCTAGGGGTGAGTGGGCAGTGTGGGGACATAATGATGGAAGGCTACAAAATCCTAATTAGATAGGAATTTTTTTAAACCTTCCACATGCTGTGATAAATATAGTACATAGGAAGGTGTTTTACATTTTAAATTTATTAGGAGTAATTTTGAAATGCTTTCATCCCCCAAAATGTTAAGTATTTGGTGTAACAGTTATATGACCTAGCTTGACTTACCTATCTCACATTATATCCCTAAATCATACCATGATTTTGTACCTCATACATATATACACCTGTAAATTTTCAACTTATAAAAACTAGCTAGACAAGGTGACACACACTTGTAATCCCAGCAATGAGGAGACTGAAGCAGAAGGATTTCCCCAAGTTTGAGGCCAGCCAGGCTACATAGTGGCTTCAAGAAAGACCAACTTGAACCACGTAGTGAGTGAGACTGTCTCAAAAAAATATCTTAAAACTAAAATTACAATACAAAGGAAATGCAAACATCAAATGCAAAATAAACAATTTCTGGAAACTTCAGGTACATGGTTTAAAATAGAGTAGAAACTTTGAAGTCATATCTAAACAGTCTGAGACTTTATATAGTTGTAAAACTTTAGATAGCAAACTCACTCATCATGAAGATTACATAGTGTATATGAAGCACCTTTCAGTACTTGGGACGTCATGGTACTGGGTGAATCTTAGGTTTGCTCCTTTTGTCCCCTATCCTGCTGACTGTATCCGCACTGACTACTCCCATGCCTTTCCTCAGGCAGGCGCAGTCGCCACTGGGACTCCAGCTGTGTGTCCAGTGTATGCACAAAGCTCCTGCCCAGGAAAGGCTGTCGGCACTTTTGTGACACAGGGGTGGTCTGAAGGGGTGGAGCGTATATGTTTTCCTTTGGCCTGGAACACTCAGAAATCCAAGAGGAAAAAAAAGCACCTATCACAAACAGACAACAGATTCTACTCTAATGAATCCCTCACTGTAGAATTTACTTTCCATTTGTGTCTGCTGATTTCCTTGCATTCAGTTGTACCCAGCCCTGATATATCTCATAAATCAAGCTACATAATTGTAGGTATGTGCTCCAAAAAACAGATTTTTCTGACCCACTGATGAAAGTATGAATAAATTCATCAAAAGTAGCTTTTGAAACTCAAGTATTAGCAAAGATACTGTTTTCCTCCCACCACAAAGCATAATTATAGCTAGGTTTGCAGGAGAAAAGGCGAGACTGTCTTTTTTTCTTTTACCTTCAAAAACAATAGAAGATTCACTTTTCAGTTTCCAAATTAGAATCCGTCACTTCGACTGCGTCTGTTCCTTTTGGGGCTAATGCGTATGGTATGTGATCCAGAAAGCTGAAAGCTTGCAGCCCTACTAAAATGCATTCAGGGACTTTCAGAAACCAATTATTGAGTGACAATATGATAGCCTTCAGGCTTGCTGCTGGAAATTTTTATTTAACTTATTTTCTCCCTAATGTGGTAGTAACATGTACCTATTTTCTGAAGATTGCCGAACACATCATCAAATGACAGTTCCAAAAACATTTTAAAGTTTGTTCTTTTCTCCTTTTATGTAACTTACTTTGAGAGCCAGAAAACGGCACTAAAAGCTTTGCTTCTCTCTCTGCTTCTCCTCACGCTTGCTGTTTGAAGGGGTCAACGTGAAATTACAAGTCCTTGAGTCTGAATAAAGAACAACCACAAATGTCTGAGCTCTGATTCTAGAGAGAATCAGAGGCTCTCTACAGAAATGGGGGGGGGGGCGAGGAGGAGAAAGGAGTCCTCTGAAAGCGCCTCTGTCACAAGGAGATAGCATTTGCTTCCCCAGCTGCCAGCAGTCAAGTGTGTGCCAGCCACACAGAACACCAAGGTCTCCTTCTGGTGCCATCTCTTGGTGGCACTGTCTGAGAGGACCAACTGTTATTACTGCGTTCCCTCTTCCTGTCATTGTACACAGACCTTGCTGTCCCCTGGCCCAGAAATACAGAACTGCAATTCCAGTGAATCTGAGCAAAATTATAATGTCTTAAATTGCTCCAAAAGTATCTTACACTGAAATATATCTGGATATTTCTACTCCTAACCAAAATTCAGATGGCAGGCATTTGGGCAATGCCCCCCTCGTTGAAAGTTATGAGAAAACAGGAAGTTCAAAAAATTAAAAAGAAAGCATGCAGTCATTTATTCCAACTATTCTAAGGGTTTAGTAGCCCAAGAGGGAACCTGCCAGGTCCCTCCATTCTGGGCAAGTTTGCTTAGAAAAAGGGTGAGACCAGAAGCATTCGCGTGACACAGCTTCACAAAGAATTCCAGGTCTCATCAACTGGGGAACTTCTTTCTTCTTCAAGTTTCTGATAGTATTGAGGATTAGATTTCTTACTATGTGTCTGGAATCATTTTAATCCTTTGAGTCAGCCATTCATTTAGCATCTACTAAGTACTAATCCAGGAGCTAGGGTAGGAATTAAGGATGCCTGTAAATAAGCACTTCAACACACAATAGAGCAAACATTGATAACTTCTTTGGAGGAATAAGAAATAAGGACAAAGCAAAAGAAAGTGCGGAAGTAGGGGGTTGCTTTTGATGTGGGTTGAGCAGCGAAGGCAAATCTGCCAAGAAATGGACAGAGCCTGCTCGGCGGCATGGTGGAGGGACTAGTGCAAACTCCTCAGGTAGCAAGACCTGCAGCAGGTTAAGAGAAGAATGGAAAGGCCAACAAGACTGAAATGGAACGGGAAGGCACAGAGTGACCAGAGACGGGGCCAGAGAAGAAGCAAGGTCAGGTCCTCTTAGGTCTTGTAGATCACTCTAAGGACCTCAGCTTGTACTTGGAAGGCCATGGGAAGCTCATAGATGCTGTGAGAGAGTGGGCAGTGGGAAGTCAGGAGTAGAAGCGGAAAATGCAGTCAGGAAGCCTGGCAGCAATCCACCTGGGACAGAGGCAGCCTGTACCAGGTTGGATGTGACAGAAATGGTGAGAAGTAATCAGACTCAGCGCATATGATGAAGACAGAATTAACAGGATTTGCCAATGGATTGGCATCGGGGTGAAGAGACAGAGAGGGGTCAAGGCAGAAGTGATGTTCCCCATTTATGGAAATGGGAAAGGTTATGGGAAGAGCTGACTCATGAGCCTGTTCAGCTTCAGCGTATCAGTTGGAGATGACCAATGTTTGAGACAGCACTGGATGTGGATGGACCACTTGAGGAGCAAGTTGTGGACATCAATCCATGCTAGAAAAACAAACTTGAGAGTTCATCAGCATCCTGCTGGTATGCAAAGCCAGAGCCCTGTGCAAGACACTTGCAGGGTGACACAGAGTGTGACATCAGTGCTGGTCCTGGAACTATCCAACATGAATAAATGATTCCTGAGGAGAGACAGAAATAGGTAAAGGAGATTGAGAAGCGTGACCGGTAACAAAGGGATGTGAGCACCCAAAACCACATGTCAAGTGTTCCAAGGGGGAAGAAACAACTGTGTCAACTGGTTTTGGTAAGAGCAGACAGATAACCTCTGGTATTATTATTTGGAAGTGAGTTCTGACCTTGACCAGAGCTTCAGTGGAGTGATGCTTGGGAGTGATTAAAATGGATTTTAAAAGAAGAATTAGAGACATCAAGAATAGACAACTGTGGGGAGTGTAGCTCAGTGGTAAAGCTTGTGTGTGAGACCCTAGGTTTGAGCCCCAGCATCATCAAGACAACAACAAAAACAAATATTTTCCAAGCATTTTGCTCTGAAAGAAAGCAACAAATAGTACAATAGCCAAAGGAGATTTGGCATCAAGAGAAGTCTGTTTTTTAGCGAGAAGCAAAACTTCATATTTATATGTATATTACTGATGGTAGTGGTCTTATAAAGGTGGAAAATTTGGTGAAACAAATCAGGATGTTCCTGACTAGGAAAGAGGCATGGGGTCCTTTGAACTACTGGAGGGTCTTTTTGTGAGAGGAGCACAGTGCACTACCCACAGGACCTATGTCTCTAAGTACATGGATGCTGTGGGCAAGGATCTGCAGCAGTGCAAGGTGTGAAAGTTTTCTGCTGTTTGACTCTATTTCTCAGGGAAATGAGAATCAAGTCACTGGCTGAGAGATTGGGAAAAGAGGTCTTAGATGAGAAGATGTAAAACAACCCTTCCAGTGGTGTAGGAAAATGTCCTAGATGCTGGGTGACATCAAGGGTCTGTCTCTGGAGGTTAGTGGTTATGTAATTCTGTGAGGCTCCCAATTTCTCTCCTTCCTCCAGAGAACTTCACATCATGGTCGGGAGGTTTTCCTCCAGTCAAGGAGGAAACAGCAGGAGGTGTGGGCATCGAGCGGGTGAGGAGCCGGGCCATGATATCTCAGCTGGGCAAGGAAGGAAGGAGCCAGGAGGGTGGAAAGTAGGGACAGCAGAAAGGTGAGAAGATTCAAGGATTATAAATGCCTGTGGGTTAAAGAATTGTTGGAGTTTGAAGTGGTTGAGGGAATGAGCTGAAAATGCAGGAGAAAGAGGCTTGAGAGTGAGATATAACTGAGACAGTGGGAGGGGATGGTTTGTCAGCACGATGGCTGACAGAGGGCAGAGGACATGGTCATTAGAGGAGAGAAAGCCAAAAACTGAGAATCCGGGGCACCAGAAAGATGCATAGGTCACCCCCGCCCCCATACACACACACACACACACACACACACACACACACACACACACACACACACACGCCATGGCAAGAAAACCAGGAGAAAACCTCCGATGAATGAGGTAGGGTGACTCAGAATCTATGAATTGTAACAACTGGATTAGTCCTGGGGACAGGCTTCAAAACACTTGATTTTCCCAGGAAATGGGTGAGTAGCCTGAGGGCATCAATATGAGTAGGCGAGACCCGCACCTCCACCCGCAGGTCCAGAGACACAAGGAATGGGTAGAGAACAACCACCACACAGGAGGCCTTCAAGAAAAGAGCCAGACTCCGCTGGGGTAAAAATGTGCAGAGAATATGCCTAGGAGCTGTTGTGGAGATGTCAGCAGATGAGGAGCTCTGAGAACCCAGAAAAGAGAGGAATGGGAATGTTTCCATGAATACACAAAAATTTAGGGGCTCATTCGCACTCCCAAAGACTGGGAGAAGTCTGAAGGGAGAACACATTTTGAGAATCACCATAAATCCTTGGGCCCTATTCACTTATGGCAAACATTATTCTATCCAAGTCATTAATCAAAAGAGTATATATTGATGAATTAACCTCAGCTAATTTAACCATCACCAATCAAAATAGTTTAAAGCTATTTTGCCTTTTTCCTCTGAGTCAGAAAATTCAAATAGATTGAAATTTAAATGTTCAAATGTACAGTAAATTTGGGGAACCATTTGCCTAGTAACCACCCATGCCATGATACTACAGGAATGCCTTGGTTCACCAATGCTGTGCTCATAAACAATTTGTTCTCAAATCTTTCAACAAAATTTTGTTACCATTCATAAACTGCACGTCAGATGACAGACACAAACACAGCCATCTTCCCCAACATCGTAAGACAAATTAAATTTGTGAACTGAGGTATCACCGTATATGGAATTTTAAAGTTTGAGAATGCACGTTTTTAGACCTATACATACACATAGTATGGGAAAATAGCAAAATATACCAAGAAAAATCTAGTCTATCCATCACCTTCAAAGAAATAAGTCCCTCTGAATAACTGAGTTTTCCCAAAAGAGCTTAAGGATTAAACCTTTCAGTATTAGCACTATAAAACTTATAAAATGTAAATCTTTTAAAAACATTTTCCTCCCATTCCCTGCCTTCTTAAACAGAGTTATCATGGTAATAAAAATCTTCACTTGAATCACTCCTGATTGTTTACAAAATACACTCACAAACCTTGTCTCAAAGTATCTCCCAGCCGGGCGTGGTGGTGTACACCTGTGACCCCAGCACTTGAGAAGCTGAGGCAAGATTCTGTGAGTTCAAGGCTCAGCCTGGACTACACAACAAGACCTTCAAACAAAACAAAACAAAACAAAACAAAACAAAACAAGTCCCCCAACATCATTCTCCACCCTACCTAAATAGTCTTTGTTGTGGTGATTTTTTTTATATGTCAACTTCACTGGCCCACAGATTTGGTCAGCAGCATTCTAGGTGTTTCTGCAAGGATGTGTTTGGGTAAGATGAACATTTCCATTAGTAGACAGTGAGTGAAGCAGGCTGACTTCCGTAATGCGGGTGGGCCTCATCCAATCAACTGCAGACCCAGAGAGAACCGAAGCCTGGATTCCCTCAAACAAGAGAGACTTCTGCAGCAGAGAGCAGAAGGGCCAGTGGGCCTCTTTTACATGGGCCCCTCCCTTTCTTCAGCCTGTCAGCCTGCCCTGCAGATTTTAGACTCGCCAGCCTATGTAGTCATATGAGTCAACTCCATAAAATAAACCTTTCTCTCTACATAGTTACAGGTCTAGATATATAGGTATCTATATCCACATGTATATATATGCGCACACACGTACATAACTATCCTATTGATTCTATTCCTCTCAAAAACTTTGACAAATACAGTCCCTTTCTTATAGATAATGTGAATTTCTGGAAAGATAAAAAGAGTAGTACAATTCTCCACTCTAGAGCATAGGTCTGTGTAGTGGACAGAAAAGAGAATCCTTGCTCACACAGTTGATATAATTAAGGACATCCCTGAGCAAAAGAAGTCAGACTGTGGGACAATGGTAACAAACCCATGGCATGTGTGTCGCAGTAGGCTATTTGTATCATTGAAACCTCTAAAATGTTCACCAACACTGCTCTGGGCAGTGGTTCTCAAAGTTGGGTCCATAAGGAACCCAGACCTAGGACATTAGAGATCCATCCTCCCTTCTCCTTCACCTCCTCCCCTCCAACTGCTCTGTTCAGAGCACCCTGGTCTGTTTTCTCATCACTTCTGCAGGCTCCCTTCCCCATGCCAGCTCTCTGGATTTCCCCATAACACCCAGAGGGAGACTCATGCTGGCTGTGCTGTTTAACCTCCGCCATTTGCCTCCACTGATGATTCTGCCAAACCCTCACGCAAGGCAGATGAGGGACCAAACTCGCCAGCTGGTGAAGATTCAACCGAGCCTCACTGCCACAGTGCAGACGGCAGCAGGTGTTTTAGTAAAGAGCCAAATGGGAAATATTTTAGACTTCGCAAAAACAAAATCAAGGCTCTCTTTTGGTTATGTACCAACAGAAAAAGGGAAACCAAATTTCCACAAAAGTTTTGTTGATGAAACTTGAAATGTAACAATAGTGGTTGAAAAAAAGTGTTATACAGATCTGTAAATAAGAAACATGGAATTCTTTGTGGGAGATGTTTCAGGCAACACAGTCCAGGTCTGGAGAAAATAGTCAAATAGCCTCTGTGCACAAAGATAGAGACAGAGACAGAGATAGTATAAGGAATTGTCTTGCGCAATTGTGAACACTGTCAGTCCAAATCATGCAGAACTTGATTCCAGTTCAAGTCCAAGGCTGACTCTACTAAGCTGGAGGTGCTCTCCAGACTTCCTACTGATTGGGTAGGGCCCACCACATGATGGATTCTCTTATATAAGAAACTCAAAATATACATAGCAAAATAGGAGATAAATAGAAAGCAGGGTGATCTTTTTCAAATGAATGGAGGAACAAGAGATGGAGGGAAAGGGAGAGAAAGGAGAGGAAAGGGATGGGGGGAAAAAGGTTTGAAGGTGGAAAATGATTAAAATAGAGCTTTTGCAAATGGGAAGGGGACCAAGAGTTCAAAGTCAGGAAGGAGAAAAGCAGTAGAGAATACAGAAAAAAAAAAAAAAAAGAAGAAGAATTAAGATGTAATGTGTACAT
This sequence comes from Chinchilla lanigera, assembly GCF_000276665.1. Classification (NCBI taxonomy): domain Eukaryota; kingdom Metazoa; phylum Chordata; class Mammalia; order Rodentia; family Chinchillidae; genus Chinchilla; species Chinchilla lanigera. The sequence continues at coordinate 4,107,513 of NW_004955460.1, read as the reverse complement.
GTGCCAACTCCCCGGGATAAATGTAATCATTCTATACTGCAAAATGTACCAATAAAACACTTTAAAAGGGCTGGGGTTGTAGCTCAGTACCAAAAAATACAAATATCATTCCAATTTTAGTATGTGTGCTGCCAAAGCGAGCACAAAAACAAGTACTAATAAATAGCAGGTACAAAGTACCATCCTCACAGTGTTCCTATAAGGATGAAATTGGTTATCATTTACGAAGTTCTTAAAAGAAAGCCTGGTACCTTGTGGGTGCTATGAAGTGCTAGGCACGGTGGGTGTTGCAGCGATGTTAATGGGTGAAGGGATGAGCACAAAAAAGATAGGAAATAAGTCCTTATGACACTGGGATGCCGAGTAGTTTCCCCAGACTGTGAGCATTGCTCAAAAAATTGATTTCTTGACCTCTGAGGCTGAGCAACCCCATTAGCAACTCAAATGTGAGACATTCTTTTGTATTCTAGAACAAGAGTCACACGGTCTTGTATTGTAGCCCAGTAGCCAAGATTATTAATGTTTATTGTATTTTATTCTGAAGATGCAACCACCCAGGAGGAATATGGGCTGGGGACAATGCAGGATGGATGAATTTGCTTCTCAGTTTCACAAATGATTCAGAACCTGGCACAGGGAAAGGAGGACTCTCTACCCAGTCCTGGTTAACCGTGGGAGCTTACCAGAGAAGCAGTAATTTTACAAAGAGGTTGGGAATTAGTATCTGTATTGAATAAGGAATAAGTCCCGAGATTTACATCTATTGATTTCCTATCCACCTTTTACCCACGTTCATCATGTTGAATTTCTTCTTAGTATCTAAAACCTCAAGCTGTTCAGAAGCAGGTGTATCCAGATCTGTGCCCCTGGAATGCCCATACCCTTCGTAAAGGCGGCTACTTTTGTGCAGATCTTAACTCTTAATCGCCATCATTCCAAAGAGACGATTTCGAGACAAGAAATGATGGATTCTGAAAAATAAAAACATCTGGCCTTATTGCTTTGATGAAGATTTGCCACCGTGACCCTTTAAATATTGAACTTGGACTATAAAAATATCACTTCTTATTGATCACATGGTTATTAAAGTCAGTCAAATGCTGAATTTATATGTCAAACACTTGTAATATTTCCGTAAATATTAGGGCAAAGGGAGGAGATGATAATGCCACTGTGGAGCATCACATTAGATTTTCCTCAACTTCACGCAACTGATAAATAATAAAACTGTCAGTAAGAATTTCATTATATACACCCGGCACTTGTCAAAAACTGTTGTGCATCATTTATACCTTTGTGTGAATGTGTGCGTGTGTGTGTGTGTGTGTGTGTGTGAACCCAAAAAACATACACATGCGTGTGGCACAGAGAAGGAATAAAAATCAATCCATGTACCTGTCCACCTACACGGTGCCTACACAGCTCAGCATCTGACACAGCTGGGAGGATGCAGGCAGCATCTGGATTTCTTTTCCTCTTAAACGCCAATCTACTACCAGTATGGGGTGTGCTGTCCAGCTAGCTGGGTCCAGAGGAAATCCTGAGATCTTCATAAATCACCAAATACTAATCAAGTGCTGAAGGCTGATTCTTGAAGCCCTTTATATTCTCAAAGTCCCCGTCTAATGATATTCAAAAGTGCTTTCTGCAGAGCAATCCCTAGATCCTCTGCCGCCCCCCCCCCCATCCCCAGACACCTTTCCATATAAGCAAACACTTTCAAATGAGTAGCAGGAGGAGCCATCCGTCAGCCACGGGGAGAAGGGGATTGGAGGCCCTGGGCAGCTCCGCGCGGAGGACAGGGGAGGCATTTCTAATGGCATTTTGATGTACATGCACAAAATTGATGTCGGAAGGATCATTGTAAAGTCCCAAACAGTGGAATATTGAGGACATTTTCAGGTGGCAGTCAGATTCTGGCTGGGTGAGCCCAGTGTATTTTCTCATGTCACAGTTGATTAGGTTCACAGGGAAGTGGAAAGAGTAAAAAATTCTCTTATTACAGCAGCAGTGCCGCCTCAGCCTCTTTTCCCTTTGAATGCAACATTAGTTTTTGTCCAGAAGTCTAACTGCTTTCTACAGTTTGGGGAATTGTAAAGCAGAAACAATTTTCCCAGCCAGGCTGACCTTCACAGTAATGAGAAATGACTGGAATTTCTCTCTATTTCTCTAACATTTGGGGAGGTTTTGGAAGAGGGGGCGGAGGGGACAAAGGAATATGCTTGTTTTACCTGGTATTATGTGGTGGGCGTCCATTTGGCACTGTGAGCCTAATTTTTTTCCGTTCAGGGGATTACATGGACTGTTGCACTATATGACCCGGGAGCCCGACCACAAGTGTACTGAGAGACGGCAGTAATGCACTTTAAGCCTTTTGTTATCACAACAGAGATGGCATTTTGTTTCAGCCATTAAATGAATAAATATGTTTCTCTGGGGATGGCTATTTTCATTTACTCTCCAGCCTTGCTCACCTGATGGGCCGGGGTACTGTTCCTCCACGTGGGCCTCACCCCAGGCTCTGACGCTCTCGGGGACCTCTCAGCCACTGTCCCTCCCAGGAGGGCTCCCTGACAGAGGATGGACAGGGCTCTTTTCTGGCTTCTTGCTCCTGGCGTCTTGCTCACCATTTGTCTGGTACTTTGCAGAGGTTGTGGGACAGATGGGTTCTCTGGCCCACGCCAGTGCTTGCTCGATTTTTTCACACATTTGAGGTTCCAATTTAACTGGGGAAATGGAGAGATTCCCCAGAGGGGGCGTACATAGTAAAATTTAACACAGTTCCCTCCCCTGCCCAGGAAAATCAGTTAACCCTAAAAGAAAAATTTAGTTCCAAGAAACATATCCTGAGCTGCCCTACGATTGTCCAGCTCTTAAAGCACAGCAAAAACTTCTGCAGATGGAGAAATTTATTTGGGAAAGGGAGTTGTTTTGCTGTTCTCTCCACCACCAAACTCTCCCTGCCCCCTTTCAAGTAGTCAGATCATGATTAGAATGCATTCAAATCCAGCTCTGCCACTTATTAGCTGTGTGACCTTGGGCAAGCTAGTTATAGTTTCTGAGCCTCAGCCTCCTCATCTGTAAAATGGGGCTGTAAAACGTGCTTACCTCACAAGATTTTTGTTTTTGAAGGGAGGGGGGACCATTTAGCATGATGTCTTCTCGAGGTACTGAATAAAAGGCCTCCCTAAATAGTGGTGTGAATGATTAACTCACTCTACCCATTTTAGGTATATAAGGGCTGGTGACAAAACAGTGTGAGCTTAAATTCTTAAATATTATCACTCTAAAAGACACACTGCTGTTAATCCCCCCTCAGAATACTCCCCCTTGATTTGAGCACACGTCACCTGTCATCCTTGCCATTTTCTGAAGCAGTTCTGGAAGTCCTCTTTCATGACTGTCTTTACGAGGTATGATCAAAAATATGGCAAATGCTGCTGCCAAGTGCTATTCGCCAAAAAAATAGGCTCCTAAAAATATTACAGGGTACCCTCATCCACCTATTCACCAGATCTGGCACTGCACAACTCCTGGCTCTTCCCTAAAATCAAAATTTCCACGAAAGGGAACAATTTTGGATCAGTTCAGGACATCAAGGCAGCCAAGACAGAGCAACTAATGACACTGAGGAAAGAAGACTTCCAGAACTGCTTCGGAATGTGACAAGAACAATAGGAGGAGTGATTCCAAGGAGAGCATTTTGGGGAGATTTATAGCAGTGTGTCTTTAATTTAAACATTCCCCACACCATTTCATTATGCCCCCTACGGTGATTAACCTGCCTTGAAGGATCAGGAAGACACCACAATTCATTCACTTCATTCATTGAGTTCATTCATTGAGTTCATTCATTGAGTTCATTCATTCATCTCTTTAAGACAACAAATAGAGGTAGCTTAAGCCTGAAACTTCCTTCTTTGTCCTGGCCTGTGCTAAGTAAATACAAAAACAAATGGATGAAGGGTTGAAAAGGTGGTCAAGAGAGGGATTCATAGAGGAACAACAAAGACCAGGACAGGAGCACTGAGGCTCAGGGACATGGAGGACAGCAGCAGCCAAGCCTAAGGTCTTTGGGAGAGGGTCTCAGCAAAATGGTCCCTGAATAACAGCCCCTGTTCCCTTCTTTCACAGAGCAGGAAGTAAGACCCAGAGCTGTTAAAACATGTACCTAAGGCCACATATGCCCAGGCAGTCAGTGGTCTACAAGGTCTCCTCCAACTCTCACTGATTACCCACATGGAAAACATTAGCCACTGGACATTATCACAGTCACAGAGCCAGGAGTCCCCAATTTCTACATTAGATGTCAGAGTCCAAAATGACACTTCAAATGTATCATTATCTCTGATGGACACAGCTTTTATTACTTATTTTTGGTATAATTTTATTCTATGTTAATATTATCTTAATATACTTTCTTACTAATGTAGTTGAATATTTCTTCAGTGTATTTATACATATATACTTATAATTACTATTTATTTAGCATACTGTATTATATATAAATATTTCTTTTAATTATATATCAAATATATTTCATAATATATATGCACAAAGTAAATCATAAATCAAATAGATATCATGATATAAATGAAATTATAATTACATAACTTATTTAATGTGCACAGTTGTCCATCCATATCTATGGGTCCCATATCCGCAGATTCAATCAACCTCAAACAAGCCCAGGCCCACAATAGTTGCATGTTTACTCAACAAGCACAGAACAGAATTATTTCTTGTCCTTGTTTTCTAAACAATACAGTATAACAACTATTTACATTGTATAGGATATTATAAGTAATCTAGAGATGATTTAAAGTACATGAGAGGTTGTATATAGGTTACATGCAAGTACTACACCATCTTATATAAGGAGCTTGAGCACTGGTGAATTTTGGTATCTATAGGGGATCCTAGAACCATCCCCTGCGGATATCAAATGATGACTGCACCCTATAATTACATGTAAGTGCTATGGTAAACTATGAGAATAAAATGTTAAATATATTAAGTATATATAAATATACTTAACATTTTAACTTATATAAAATATATCATGTTTTCCATTGTTAGGAGAATGACCCAAGGATTGTCTTCCCAGCCCATGATGCTAAAATTTGCCCAAGCCATCAGGCATCGGTAGCCTTAACAGGAAGAGCTTCCAGAGCTGCATTTAGCCGTCAAAGATCAAATGTCAGTGACCAACTTTCTGATCACTATCCCTGTGCCGATACTGAGGCAAAAGAGTTCAGATATACTTGTTTCACACATACGTGTTCAAACATACGTTTAAGGTCTGACGCATGTAGGTGTAATCCTGGTGGCAATTTCTTAAATATTGTAAATGGATTTGGGAAAGGGCTTGGTAGGAGGGTAGAGAGTTATTTTTAAAAACAAGCAAAAATGTAATAATTTTCTTAATTTATAAAAGTAGCTAAGTTTTCAATACCTGCCTGAAAGTCACAAAAGGTACATACCACTAAGGAGACCTGGGTTAAGGGGGGCACTTTTCCTTCTCACTTGCAGTTAAATCTCTTTAGTAAGTTTCTGCGACCAGTAGTGTATATCTCTCAAGCAATCTGCATTCCTCAAACTATTTGTGCATGGCTCATCTCCTGACTCAAGTTTGCTGGCATCTCATGAGTGACTTAATCCACCTCTTATGGTGACAGTCTTTCTCCTGGGAACATCTGTGAACAAAATCCATAGTTTATGGGTATGGAATCATATTCCTTTTTTCAAAGTTTTTTCCCTTTTGTCCATCCCCACTGACACCATCTTGGGTGACACTAAAGATGTAATAGCTCTCAAGGCTCTGGCATCAACCTTCTTCCAAGTCTCCCTGGCTCATGATTCCCCGAAGCTCCTTTCTGTGCATGCTACAGATGAAGTCAGTCCTCCTGACACTTTAGTTCTGAAGCATTTTGGTGGTATGGTGTGATGTGGTATGGAGTGTGTGACACAGTGTGACATAAAAGAGCATGAATGCGAAGAATCAGCAGAGAATTCCAACAAGTCCTAACTCTGCTTCTCTTCCATGTCCTATCAGTCTCTTGCTGGGGCTGGGGATATAGCTCAATGGCACAAGTACTTGCCTGTCAAGTACAAGGTCCTGAGTTCAATTCCTGGTACAAACAAAACAAAAAAATGCCAGGAATTTAGCTCAGCAGCATAGTGCCTGCCTGGCAAGCATGAGGTTGTGAGTTCAATTCCCAGTCCAAAAAAAAAAAAACTCTTGCTATGACTGAGCCTCAGTTTCACTTCTGAGAAAAGTGAGTCTATACCTTGACCTTTAGAAAGACTATTTCTTTCTCCAACATTGTGATATTTATCCAAGGTGATGTAACTTATCATCCTTGCAGCTGGGGTCATTCCAGTAGGGGCAGAAACTTCAAATTCTAGGAGGAACTGTGTGAGATCCTTATGAAATTGTGCTGACTGTTTGAAGGGCTAAATAAGCTTTTCTTTGCAACTCACGCAGTCACAGAAACATCAGACATTGAGAATTTCCCTGTGGCGAAGATTAATTAAACATGGAAAATGCTAGAGGCAGTTTAAGGAGAACAATCTTGCAGCAGTCTAAAAATGAAGAGAGGACTTTAGGCCAACAGCAGTGCAAAGGAAAGTGGATGGTTCTTCAAAGCCAAAATGATAAGACTGAGCCATTAACTGGTGTTAGGAGAGAGGAGAGAGAGGAACTGGCCATGCAAGACAAAGGAACTAAGGAGAGGGACTAGCTCTGGGGAAGGAAGCTCAGTTCTGCTCTGAACACTCCTGAGTTTTAGGGGCTGTGCATTGTTACCATGGAAATACATCCCAGACCATTGGGAATGGTCTGGAAGTAAGTAAAATTAGATCTGGAAGCAACCATGTGGATATGGAATAGTGGGCATTACATCTCTCCTGATGTACAAATGACTTTTACTACCCTGCTCTTTGTCCAACAATCAACCCTTTGTTTTTATACTCTTGTGTTTCTAGTCCTATGATGTTTGAAAATACATGTGCTTAGCTCACCCTCCCCATTCTGCCCAAAGCTATGATCCCTCTTCACCCTGTGTCCACTCCATTGTGGCATAGTTTCACTTCCTTAAGTTCCAGCCCTCTTAGCTTGGATGCTGAGGAACTTGCCATTTAATGGGTTCTTTTCTTCTTTTGCACAATCCGTGATAAACATTCTTAGGTAAAATTCCACCCAGTGTCTGTGATACCACAGAGAAGCCAGCCAGCCTACAGGCTCTGCTGTTTCCCAAGACAATAACTATTGTTCTGCTTTTTCCTTTTTAAACTTCTTTGTACTCAAAGAAATCCAGGGTCAGTTTCTCTTCTTAGTTCTCCCACCCTGCCCTTCCCCCTTCCCCAGTATCACTAACACTCACTCCCCTGGCTTCCAGAGAGAACTGTTCGCTTGGGTCAATGTGGGAGAGGTTATTCCTTCTCCAAATGAAAGACCCTCATCATTTTAAGGTAAAATGCCCTTCCAGACAGCGCTGTATGACTTTCTGAAAGAGGGCATTTATAGAACCTCAAATAGATGAATCGTTTTCTTTCAAGCAGGGAAATGTATTTTACTCTTCTTGCTTCAACTGGGATTGAGCCCATTCATTTCATTTTTTTATGCTCTCCTGTTTTATTTAGAAATGATCTATTCATCCCAGCCCAATTGAAGAAATATAGATAACTCAGGAAAAAATTGCCATATTATTCACATGAGAAGTATAGATGCTCCCACTGAATATTTTCATAGCTCCATTTAATTTGGGCTGTATAAACCTGGCCTACAAAATTTTCTTTTATTTGTTAAAGTCTAAGAAGCTAATAAAATACTTGGGGGCAGTGAGACCTAGATTCTCATGGCAACTGCTCCTGTGTCCCTTGGACAGAGTGAGCAACCTCAGTCTCCTCACCTGAAAATGGGGATAACATAATCTGTTCGTCTGTGTGTTTTGGGACTAAGGGATATAATACATGTTTAGCAATTGTAGCATACCATGTTACGTGGTAAATATTACTGCGTGTATAAAAATCCTATTTTGCAGAATTCTTTCTGCATTTCTAATCCTGTTGAAAGCACCATTCTGCCAGCCAGATGAGAAGATGCTCTGCTTCTTCCCTTTATTTTTAGCTCAGCACTGTTTATATGGCAAATTATAGGAGATTTTTCCTGTAATAAGTATGGCTCTGTCTTATAAAATATAAGAAATTTTTCCTGTTGTAAAATAACTGTAAATGTGAGAATATTCGCAAAAATCACATTCTTATAAGCCTATATTTATTATTATAGTTACATGTATCTGCTTCAGTGACAAATATCTGCACAATGGCAAAGTATTTTAAAGTTGCTAAAGTGTTGGTTCCTACCCTTTCTTTCCTAGAAATCATCCCTTTTGGGGTTTCCTTTATTTCAATATCTGATGATGTCTTTGCTGAAACAGATTTCACAACAAGTCTCCAAGTCCTGCTTCATGGTGCTATATCTACTAGCAATTATACTCATGCTTAGCCCATAGTATTCTGCAGTGGTTACCACTAAGAACCCCTGTGTGAAACCCTTTTGTACCATGAAAAATCCCTAATGTTAAATTTGAATTGGAAATTTCAACATGAACTCATGGTTTAAAAAAAATCTGTTTCATACCTCTGTTGACTGAAAGGATATGGGAACAATGCCACCTCAGTAGCAATGCACACACATGGAACCCCCAGATCCTTATTCCCCACTAAGAGGAACAAGCTCCTCGGAGAAGTGGCTGATCTCAAAATGTAAGTGGGAGTGGGGCAGCTTGTGCAAGAAAGCAGGGAAGACTAACAAGTGTTTCAGAGGCCAAAGGAGCTGTTTTGAAAAGATTCTCCACTGACCAAATTGGGTTAAATGTGCACATTAAGAAAGAATGACTCAGGTTGTGGTGCATGCCTGAAGTCCCAGAGCTTAGGAGCTGAGATACTAGGATCAAGAGGTTCAGGTCAGGGTGGACTACACAGTGAGATCTTATCTCAAAAAAAACCAAAGGAAAACAAAGAATGAATGCAATATATTGAAAAGTGTTGAGTAAATAAAGATCTATTCATGTGTAGTGAGTGATACCTGAAAAAAAAAGAAACACTTGTATTTACTATTATAATTGAATATGTCAACTCCTTATTATAAAACAGATAATTAAAAGAAAACAGACCTCTGTTAAAAAAAAAAAAAAAAAAAACACCAAACAATAACAATAATAACTCTCCAGTCAAAGTAGAAATTCACCCCGGACAGCATGATGTGACAGACTAGCAGTTCCCCCTCCCCATTTCTTGCATTTTCACGTACTTGACAATTTCCTCCTTTCTCCTTCCCAGGCACAAAGCTGGTGACCTTGAGTTACCACTCATCAGCCCATGCAAAGCTTCTTTCAAGAGCTTCCCATTAAAGTCTTTTGCTATAGGTTACAAAAGGCTGATTTGCACGTATAGCTCTCTCTCCACCTCAGGCTATTTGCATGATTGCAGGGGACAAGGCCTCTTTCCAACTGAAGCAGAAAAAATGACCTAATTATTAAATGGATGCCCATAATCAGTTGATTAGATTCCCTGATTTCCATTTATTGACCCAGTTTAGGTCTTCAGTAAAGTTATACAAACTCTTCTAGAACATATAGAAAAATTCACTTGAAAATAATAACTATGTAGTTTTAAAACAAAATATAAGAAAAATAAATTCTGTGCATTCACAACCAGATTGATGACTTTCCTATTGGAAATTCTTGTCTCTCTGAAACAAGTTGAGAGTCAAGAGTCAAGCAAAGAAAAAAATTATGTGAAAATTGTTAGATGTTTGTCAAAATGTCCATGCATATTACTTAAGAGAGACAGAACTTAAGCTCTGATCCCAATCCAGCCAGATTGGTTTTATGGTTGCAAAAGCTCCCACAAATTAAAAGCAACAGGTAAGCAAGGGAAGAGGTGCTTTTGGGAATGGGTGCAAGGATGCTCAGATTAATGAGAGAGGCTGCCCAAATGGGAAGATTGAAAAACAGCCAGTACAGTGTAGAACCTCTGAGTCTACCAGGGGTGGAGCAAAGGAAGCCAATTGTCCAATAGCAAAGAGGGCACCACTACCAGCACTATGTCTGGCAAGAGCTAGATCAGCCACAGCAGGAGGAAGGATGGAGTGAGGCAGGTGATAAATCCACTAGGGCCCAGTCACAGATAGCAGGAGAGGAGAAAGCACACTGGACCAGAGAATCAGTACACAGGCCTGAACATGCAGGATAGGTCTGGAATTCAGGACAGAGACACAGTCCTGTGGGAGGCTGGGAAAACCAAAAGGTGGCCAACCAAAGGAGCTGTACCTGGCCAGTATTTTGAGGAAAGAACCTGGCCAACAGGGAACATGATCATGACCTTGTTTAAAAGAGCTTGGATTCTATCCAGAGCCTCAGCATAAGGTTCCAAATCACAGAAGGTCTAAGTGTATGGTTGCTCCAAGAAAGCAAAGCTTCTCAAATCAAGATTCTCAGACACCCTATGAAGAAAGTACCAGAGGCAGAAACCCAGACAGATCAAAGATAGTAATTGATTTTCATAATACTCTGAAGTCATCAAGAAAATGAAGCATTCCACTAAGTTTGGGAAGACAAGAAAAATGTATTGGCATGAAAAGATATGAATTATACGTAAAGTAGTAAAAAGAAAATGAGAACAAAAGATTACTTTCCCCCCCAAAAAAGTACTTACATTATATTCCTGTTGTTTATATCTACACTTACAGGAAGAAGTTCAGTAAAAAGATACAGTATCAGAATGTTAGCATTGTGATCGCTAAGACTGAGGAAGTTTTCATTTTTTCCTGGTTTTGGTCGTCTCTATTTTGCAGTTTGCTACAACAAACACATACTTCATAGGTAATAAGATTAATAAAGAGTAAAGGAAAGTTGTGAAGTTAACACTGCATTTTCTAACAGTTCCAGTACAAGATTAAAAGTGTTTGGGAAACCCCTTGGTCACCCAGAAGTCTGAGTGAGCTATATGATTAATGCCTCTAGGAACCCCAGACAGCTAAGATTTTCCTTTATCTACAAAATGAAAACCTCAGTTCTAAACTCCTGCTAACACTTTCTCTACTACTGTGTACTGCAGTAATTTAACTTATATGAAAAATGTAAATTTTCTTTGATCAAGAGATCAAGGACCTCTGATGAGATGAACTCTACAGCACAAAGAGCTGTATCTTTGATCACTTCTGATTTCACCAATAGAATATCAAAGTAAACACTGGAATAGAAATCACTCTGAGATGCAGACCCAATGATCAAACTCCAGAACAATTTTGTGACTGTCTCGGCAATTAAACAGCAAAACCAGTGTTTAGTTGCTGGGATCCTGACCCTGTGGATGTATCACCGTTGGATCTATGCAAACCTCAGTCACTATCAAACTGCTGAGAAAACTGCAACTCAGGTGAAGTAGTGAGGGCTTTTCACACCCTAAAACCTGAGCAACTTCTCTGAGCTTCTGTTTCTTCATTGTCCATTATCTACAAATTGCATTTCTGTTACAGGATAGCAGGGGAAATACTTCCTCAGTTTTAGCAGTCCTCTCATAATCATTTCTCCAAAGGCAGAATGATTCAACTCTAAACATACCCTCCCCAAGATACTTGTTTAAATATGATAAATAGGACCCAAATTGGGATCTTAAACTTTGTAGTAATTTACAAATCAGTCAAAAGTAAAGAATCAAAGATCTTTGCTCCAAAGGTCTGTTCAGAAACCCAAAGCACTGTCCAGTTGGAGGACAGGAAGTAGGGGATAAATCCAAACAAGGCCCAGTGGTTCTCATTTGTTCCACTAAAGTCCAGGGAAGAATTTTATTGGTTGTGCCTCATAAAATAATAGATTCACCATCCTTAGAAATACTTGCATTTGGTTCAGATCAAATGCTCCCAGGCTTGGACCAGACACCATGGCCAGGCTATTTCCTTTTTGCAGTAGCAGTGACAGATTGCCGTGTTAAAATCCCCATAAAGTTTTTAAAAGTTTTAACAAGATACACTGCAACTCAAAAGCATGTGCATAGTAGCAATTGTATCTGATGTCTATCGACACAGGATGACAGATGAGTTGAAAAAATGTCTATTCAGTTAATTTGCAGTTGTTTTGTGATTCTTTATCAAGGTAAATCTTCCATGTGTAGTATGAGTATAAATTCAGATAAAAAAAAAACCAAGTAATGATCGTCAGGCTTGTAAATAGCTTTGCTCATTTGTCTCAGGGCCTTTGCACTTCCTATAGTCTCTGCACTGCTCTGCAGCCAGGAATTTACATAGCTGGCTTCCTCTCATCTATAAACTTTCACCTCAGATCTCACCATCTCAGGGTGCTAGGTATCTCCTGACCACACAATCTGACAGATCTGTTCTCTCACCCTCCAGTAGTCCTTCTATCACATTCTTCTAGTATATATCTTCATAGTACTTCCCACTAGCTAAAATTATATTGCTGTTGTTTAGCCACTGTGTTTACCTTCCACAGGAATGCAAGAGTAAGCACCGTGTCCCCTATGGGGCTCTTGTCTCTATTGTACTTCTAGTATCAAGAACATAGCAATCCTGCGACAGTCACTCAGTAAATACCAGCTGAATGAATGAACGAATGAATGAGTGATTCAGCTTATTTCTCCTTTTGGTGCAGCACCTATATTCTTCCCCGGTGGACCAAATTTTAAGGATGCTTCTACCATATCTGGGCTGTGATACTTTTTTTCCTATAACTCCTCGTAAATATAGAATGCAAGTAAAATATATTGGGGCAAGTTGATTCAGGGCACATTTGGAAGCTTTGTGTTCTGTAAATAAATCCTTATAAGTTGAGGGATGAATTCCATTCAGATAGTAATATTTAAATGTTTTTGGAGACCACAATTTGGAAGCAGTGTTGTTATTTGCATACATAAAATTTACAACCCGCCTACATACAAAAGATATCTGAAAGGGCTTATGATCAAAAACTTATAATACTCATAAGCAGGGCCAGTAAAACAAACACCAAAATCAATGCAGAGTAAAAGAAAAATAAGATACCAAATGGCTAGGCTGATACAATTTCTATAATTGCTAGTTAAATTTAACACTGGGCTTCCCAAGGGTGAAGTTAGAAAAGGAAGCAGTGGGTTCTATAAATCTCAAATCCTTGCATGATAAACGACTAATCTTTCCCTTTGGTGTATTCTTTCAACAAACACCTATCCATTGTTTACCCAACAAGGCACTGTGCTCAGTATCATAAGTGGTGGAAAAAAAGTAAAAAGAAGTTAAGTAGTAAAAAGAAAGAAGTTAAGGCCTAGTCCCTTCCTTTGAGTCGCTCTTGGTCCTAGCATGCAAGCAAAGGCTCAGATATGGCTATAATAATTTATAATACAACAAATATAATTAAGATCCTTACAAGTGCCTTGGGAATAACTGAAAGGAGCAATTCACTGCTTAAAGGTAGGATTTTGAGGACCTTTGGGTCAGCTCTGTGTTGGAAAAGAGCTCACCAGTGAAAAAGATGTGTTCCAGGTAAATGCTCAGAGATGGGCAAGAGCATGCTAAGTCCTAGGAAGACCAAAAGTGGAAAACCAGAGTGGTTGGAGCAGTAAGAGCTCAATGATAACCCTATAACCACAGGTCTTTGGGGAGTACTTACTGGGTGCCTGAGCACTGAACTCATATGGCAGCCCTCAAGTCAACACTTCCATCATTCCCCAGTGACACCAGAGGACATTGAAGCTTAGAAAGACTAGATGTGGAGTGCACGCTGCCTTATCTGCCCTTGGCTCACAGCCTCAGAGCCCAACATCTCCTCTCAGATGGCTTCAAGAAAGCTTCCTCCTCCCAAGCCTCATCCTGGGCCATGTGCCCCACCCAGGTTCCCACATCCAAAGCCCTACTCTAGAACTTGGCGGTTCCCACATCCAAAGCCCTACTCTAACGCTTTAGCGCTCAGCTTGGGCTACATTTGTAGACCATTTCAGCACCACAGCTTCCCTGTGGGGTTGGAAGAAATGTTAAACCTGCATCAGAGTCAACTTCTCCTCTCCTCCCTCTTGCTACCACCTGCTCCCTATCTCAAGGACCTGTCCCAAGGGCACAGCCTGCACTGTACACTCTGAGTCTGTTCTTGAGTAAACCCACTTGGAACCCTGTGAAGGTGACAGTTTGGTAGACCATCACTTAGAACTCACACATTCTGACTCCAGAGGTCGACCATTTGTCCCACTGCCTGACACAGCAGGCTGGAAATGGACTGGAGCTGTAGCTTTGGACCAGACTGCAAATGTCCTTTTGTGAATCCTCAAGCTATGACCTCTCAAGAGAGAAACAAAGTAGATGTGTTTCTACTTTTATATAAAGTGAATGGAGGGCTATGTAGGTGAGAGCAGAGTTGAGCATGTGTCTGTTTTAAGTGTTTCACTGTTTTACAGCATTGCTATGTGAAACACTTAACCATCACATCACAGAAAGGGAAGCTTCCCTGGGCTTCATCGCAGATCCTGGTCAACACAAGGCATCTCCTTGCTTCCACTTTCCAGTGTACTGTTGTTGTCCTTGTTTAATGATCAGAATCATTTGGAAAAGGGTCCTGGGTGAATTTTTTAAAGCAGAATCTACTTTTTAAAGTAACTTTAAGTTTAAGGCAAAACTTAACATAAAGATACAGAGGTTTCCTGGATATCCTTGTTCCTACAGAGGTACAGCTTCCCCTTCTTGTAACATCCACCCCTGGAATGGTACACTGGCTATGATTAGTGAGCCTACATCAGTACGTTATTGTTGCCCAAAGTCCGCAGTTTCCATTAGGGTTCACTCTTGGTGTTGTATATTGTGTGGATTTGGACAAATATATGATGACCTGCATCCACTATTTCATATCATTCAGAGTTCACAGCCCTAAAAATCCTCTTTGCTCTGCCTGTTTATTCTTCCTTCCCCTAACTCCCAGCAACCACTTGTCTTTTTACTGTTTCCATGGTCTAGCCTTTTCCAGAATGCCGTATAGTTGGAATCAGATAGTACACTGGCTGAAATCTAGGACACCAATAATGATAAATGCTGGGGGGCACGTGGAACAATGGGCATTCTCAGGGATTGCTGCTGAGAATGCAAAATTGTGCAACTACTTTGGAAGACGATTTCACAGTTTCTTACATATATAACCCAGCAATTGCATTCTTTGGTATTCATTCAGAGAAGCTGATAGTTTATGTCTACACAAAAGACCTGCACATGGGTATTTACAGTAGCTTCATTTATAATTTCCCAAACTTAGTGACAACCAAGATGTCAACATGTCAATATAGAAATTGATAAATAAAATGTGGTACATTTGGAATATTCAAACATATACTCAAATGGAATATTTACTGCTAAGAAGTGAGCTATCCATGAAAAGGCATGGAGGAAATTAAATGCTTCTTATTAAGTGAAAAAGAGAATCAGAATAATTTTGAAACAAAGGAAAAAGTGCTATAGAATGACTCTTGTTATTGTGAATTGAATTCCCTGGACATAGTCTTCTAAGAAAAACAAAAATCAGAAAGGAGGAAAGAGTACTTATTTTGCTGCCAAGTTCATCCTCTATCTATTCTATGAAATTAATGGCTAGCACATGAAGCCCATCTTATGTGTGAAATCATTTCTACTCAAAATAACCTATTTAATAGTGTATTGCATTATTACTGTTTGAATACTAGGTGACAAGTTCATGAGAGAGAAATGCATTAGAATGTTTAGAAAATTATAGGATTGTTTCAAAAATTTCTTTAAAATAGAATGCAATTTTTCACTACATTTCTTATGTTTATTTGCCACAATTTCACTGTTTTCCTTTGGACAATTTATGGACACCTCTATGTATCCATTGACTCCTCCTCTTCCTTCTGCAGAAGATGTTTGCTACAGAGAAATATAGCTATAGTGATCATAGTGTCACTAACAATGGCCCTAAGAGACATAAACATTCATTCATTTCAGCAACATCCAACAAGGCACTGTGCCCTCTTGCTTTTCTACGTGTATATGAAAATTAAGGAAAAAAGATAGTAGTCCATGATTGTATCATGTTTTGAATAAATTTTCAAAACTAATAATTCTTTTACTTTAATTCTAACATGCTTCAAAACAATTTTGTCAATGGCAACTTCTGAACCATAAAATTGATTTATTTTGGAACCAGGCTTTTCATTGTAAGATTTAATTATAACTACAAGAACTATAGTTTATGTTAAATCTTCTTTCAGTCAACATCTCTGAGTAGCTTTCTTTTCTTACAATTGTAAAGTAAAGCAATTATCTATACCTGAAAATAAATTTACCCACCACTACTTCTCATGTTTGAAAAAAGAAAACTATGCTAATAGAAACTAAAAGAAATAAAAGACTAAATGTAAATTTGCCTGTTAATACAAAAATTAAACTATACTATCCTGTATATGAAAGTTAAAACTATACTATCCTGTATATGAAAAGGCATGTTTCTTGTTTTCATTAACAAATATTTTTAATTGAGGTTTATAAACAGAATGAAAATTTTAGTGGCCATTTAGCAATTATCTACTAAGGCATGTATGAATAGAAAAGAGAAAAAAAATTACTCTCTACCTAGATTTATCCAAGGCAACTACAGACAGAATTAAAAGTCTAAAGCCTTAGAAGTAGTCACATGTGGATACACATGGCCCTACTCCAGCCTGAATACAGAGACCTCCCATTTGTTTCTCCCAAAGAGTTTCTTTGCTACCCATGCTTGCCTTCTATTGCACTCATTCCATTGAGACGGCTCCTGTGGAATGTACATATACACACATGATTGTGCTCACTACATGGGTCTTTTCATTTAATAATAATGCAGAAATAATGTCATCTCTGATAACATAGACGTGTTTGTAAGTTCTCAAAGCTCATACATCTCCATGGAGCTTTTTAAATTAATAAATCTTGTCTTGAGCAATTTGCACAAACATGAACTAAAGCACCAAAAGGAATATTTTCCACACTTAGGTAGTTTGCAAAGCATCTAGGTTTAGAAGACGAAGTTCTTCCTTTAGATATTGTGGATGAGAATAGCCAAGGAGTTATTACAAGCACGTTCCATTAACTCAATGGTTAAATCCATGGATAACAAACTGATACATCACCCAGCTTTTCCCAAAGTACCTACCATAGGACAGAGTTCTCAGGGATTTTCCATGTGTTGTTACATGGAATGGAGGCAGTACGATCAAGTAATATTGGGAAACAGAGGGTTAAACAAGCTGAAGACTGTTTCTAGGTTTCTTTTTTTACCCATGGAAAACTTCCAGAACTGGTGACATGCTGAGATGCATTATAAATTACCAAGAAGCAGGCACTTCATGGTGTGTTTGCCTAGCTTCCTTCACTCTCAGATCTTTTATTCCAGGGCAGTACTTGGAATCTGGGTTCCCAAAACTATACTTTGAGAATTTCCCTACTCCTCAGATGTTCTACCAAAATATCATTGATTGTTAGCATGTAAACCTACAAAGTAAAAGAACATTTTCCTAAAGACATCATGAACTTCAATTTTATTTTTGTCAGTGTTTGAAAATTATATTTCTCCTTGTTCCTTGATGGCTTTTTTCTTTCATATTCAAATGATTACACTGATCATTTTGTCCAAATTCTTGAAACCAAAATCTGGAAAAAGTAAACATATTTAATATGTTCAGTTTCTTTTTTTCCATTTTCTATTCCTATATTTTATTTTAATGGTGTTTACCACAAAACAATTACCACATAATCACCTAAACTTGTGTATACTTTTAGATTTCCTTTTCTTCCTTTTTTTTTTACACTGAGCCATTTTGTTTTATTTTTCCTCCATGTACAGCGATTGCAAAACACACAGGCATAATGCTCTCATTTTTTAAGTAATACACAAAATAAGAACTAAGCAGTGTCCATGACAGTATGAAAAGTCAAATAAACATAAATAAAGCTTCCAAATCATCCAGGCACAAGGATATGGCCCCTCAAGCCCAAATGATTCTGGAATTTCATAATAAAGTTATAGGAAACCCCAGTAGCTGAATCTTTCCCTGAAATTCATAGTGATTATTAACTCTTTTGATTGCTCTTTCTGTAGTGGGGTTCATCAACATATAGACAAAACCAAGATGTCTCTTTTTAGTCCTTGCTATAGTCTTGGAAAGTCTTTGCCTGACTGACTCACAATTATCTTTTAGAATCACATAATTTGTTCTTCATTAAAAACCTATTCTGGATTTTAAATTCTATTGTTATTTCCTGTGCTAGAACACTGAGATAGCTTTGATTATGCTGGAAAGTCCCCTAGTCTTAACGTCAGCCCAAAGTGCTCACTTGGCTACTGCTACTGACCTTAGGCTGGGGAAGGCAGCACTGGAGCCAACAAGCTGCACAGCTGTGCCAAAAACTTGCTGTAAGCCCCTGACTTGTTAAGCACTTATTTCCAGCCATATGTTTCCATTTGCGAAAGCAGATTTAGAAAATTGTATTTAGAGTATGATGGAAAAATATAGTGTGTTTAGATTTTTTTTTAATATTACACTGAAAGACACATTATCACTAATACCTCTCAAAATCCTGCCCTTCCCTTCGAACACACTTATCCCATCATTCTTCCCACTTTCTGAAGCAGTTCTGGAGGCCCTTTTTTGTGAGTGTCTTCACTTGTGCTGTCATGGGTACTTCAGTGTCCTGAATTGATTCAAAACATGTATTTTTCATGGTCATTTTGACTCTGGGAAAGAACTGGAAGTTGCATGGTACCAGATCCAGTGGATAAGGAGGATGCAGACACACCATCATGTCTTTATGAACCTTCTTCCATTGGGTGATACTCAGCAACTCACTCACCATATATTTTATCATAAATATTTTTTTATTTTGGTGAAGACACTCACAAAACTGCTGTAGAAGGTACAAGAACAATGGGATAAGTAAGTGTGTTTGAAGTGAGAGGGAGTATTTTGAGAGGGATTAGTGGCAATGTGTCTTTTACTGCAATCAATGTTTTAATTTAAACATTGAAGATATATTTTAATCATCCCTTATGGTTTATCTAATAACTCTTACAGGTGTAGAATTCAAAACAATTATAGCACTTTTATCTATTTTATTCCATTTATCATCATCATTGCTACTGTTTGTATCTTGAATGGCCTCCAAAGACCCATTCCTACATTAAAGGGTTGGTCACCAGCCTAACACACTACGGGGAAGTGGAGGAAACATTACGAGGTGAGACCTAGTGGAAGGAAGTTGGATCATTAAGGAAAGTATTGGGACCCAAACCCATCTCCTTTTTTGTTTCTGCCTGTGTGCCAGAGTGACCATGAATGAAACCTCGAAAATCATGAACCAGAATAAACCTTTCCACCATAAAAGGTGATGATCTCTGGTGTTGGGTCACAGTAACAGAGAGCTGATCAGTACAGCTGTAGACTTTTGCAATTTGGAGGTAACCTACCTCAGGGATCCTTGAACAAGCTTTGTGAACAAGCATCTCCCACAGAGCTGTAAAAACTCAGATTGCTTCTCCTCCTTACCCCCACCCAAAGTTTCAGAGGCAGCCAGTCTTGGAAGGAGGCTGAAGATCTGCATTTTTCATGGTTCCCAGGAGATGCTGATGTGGCTGGGGCCAGGCCCACTCTGAGAGCTGCAGAAGTAGAAAGCCTGTTCTTCAAGGCCTGCTCCAAAGGAAGTATGCATTTTTGGAGCTGGCCTTCAACACAACAGCCTGCAGAGCCCTGAGGGAAGGCTGCAATCATGCTTTCTCCAGGCTTGGAGTGGCAGCGGGGATAACTGATTGGCGAATCTCAATGTGGATCAAGGGTTTTCAGCAAGGATCCTAAAACCACTGTGGTGTCACTGTCCATCAGGACCACTTTGGGGAGCCACTAACGTAGTTTAGTCTTCCCCTTTTACACACAAAGACACAGAGGCTTGGGCAGAGCAAGGTGGAAGGATCTGAGTGGCTGAAGCAGGAAAGGAGCCCCAGTGCTGTTTTCCAGCAATTTCACCCTCCTCCCTGCATCCCCGTTTACCCAGCTTGTGCTGTCGGTGCACAGTAACTTCTCACTGTGGGCCAGGATTGGCAAAAAAATAATTTAAATACTTTTCTCTTTGCTGATTAGGAAGACTGGTTTCTCCAGTCGCTGACTACCGGGTCTCCTCTCCCTAAATGTGGAAAATCCAGACACAGGCTTGCTTTTGCTTGTGGTGAGATTAAGGCTAATGTTTTTTAACCTATGTTCAGTGTTATTAATGGGAACTTCCCAAACGATCTATACAACAGCTTTTTATATTTTCTTGGCTTACGGCTCCTACCGGTAGTGGTTCTTATTGTTAGCTTAATGTTTTTAGAACAACCTATAACCAATATATTTTGTGAGCACAGAAGGATTTTATTTACCTTTGAGCATTCTGCTCATGTTTTTTGCTTTCTCTTTCATGTACTTATCTTCTGACTTCTACAGAGTCGTATTTTCTCTAGTAATTTGGACTGTTCATTTTCCCTAATGGTATAGTTTGCTTTGGGGCAGTTGAGCTCTGTGTGTGTGTGTGTGTGTGTGTGTGTGTGTGTGTATGCTTTACTGGGGATTAAACCCAAGGCTTTTGCACTGAGCTACATCCTCTGGCCTTTTAAATTTTTTTTAATTAAGGCACTAAGTTTTCCTCCCAGGCTGGGCTCCTTTTTGGATTCTCCTGCTTTGGCCTCCCAGTATGCTGGGGTTATAGTCATGCGCCATCATCCCATTTCTCCCTTACTCTTACAAGGAAGGAATCCTCGAGGATAACTTGGAGCTATATGTAAAAACCCATGTAAGAGGATTTGATATGGCCACAAACTGCATTTTCTTCTCTCTGGTCCAAATGGCATATCAGACCCTTACTGTGAACTCAGGAAAGACAGTCTAAGGTTCAATGGCATATCACAAACAAGTGGGTTGATTTCCACGGGTCCTTTGGGAAAAAACAGTATATGACCCAAATGTAGCATTGTTTTGTGGGAAGAACAGCAAGCATATCCTCTGAGTATAACAGCTCTTCAGTGAATAAATTTTATGAAGCAGGCGAGCCATTATACATGACAATAATTCACTAACAGCTTAAACAAAGCTCTCTACTTGCCCATGGGTTAATAAAATAAATATATTATGAATAACATTTGGTACAAGCACATTTTAATAACCAAAGTGATTACTGAAGGAGAAGGAACAGAGACATATATTTGGGTTTTGTATGTTTTTGTGATAAATTGAATTGATTGGATTGATGGAAAGTTTCTTGAATTTCACTGGTAAAACTAAAATCTATAGAAAATATACAGCCAGCCCTGGTGGAACACACCTGTAATCTCAGTACTCTGGGAGGCTGAGGCAGGAAGATCATAAGTTTGAGCCCAGTCTGGGCGAGCTAGTAAGATACTCTCAAAAATAGAGAATACAAAGGGGCTGAAGACGTAGCTCAGTGCAAAGACTGTGTATTCAATTGCCAGTACTGAAAAAAAATATTTTTGCCAAGAGTAATACAGTCCCAAAGTATATAAAAGACTTTCATGTATTCTGGGCAGAAATTTGAGTTTTTATCATAAACTAGTACAACCCTTCTAATTAATTGATAAAATTATAATTTGTAAAATCACATACCCAGTCACAGGTATGATGGTGGCCCTTTATAATTTGTCATTGTAAACTTTTGTAACAGAGAATATTCAGTATTTTCAAAGACCATGGGTTTGCTTTTACTACTCCAAGGTTAATTGTTCAATTTTTGGCAGTCAGCTGTCTAAATTTCCCTTCATATAAAATAAATAAAAGTATTTGATGACTTGGTGACTATCAGTTAGTGTCATTCCCCAGGCTGCTGTGCTGTTAAGGCTACCTCTATAATACTGCAAATGGATATGAATATTTAAGTGTTTGCATAGCAACAGCCCACAGGAGAATCTCCTAGGAGGTCCTCTGCACTGTATGAATGAACTCACACGCACACTTGGTGTGCACTTTTCCTAATTTATGCCTTCTTCTGCCTGCAGAACCCAGCTCAGATGTCACCTAGCTCCATCTTCCGTTCTGTTTTGGACACTCTGGTGACTTCCTGTTGACTCCATAATTCTCTGTATATTGTTTCTTTTTCTCTAACTGGCTGTTTTCTCCTACCTGCCTGGATGATATGTGATTTATGCAGGATTTAGCTCTTATCCATTCTTCAGTGACCCTTCTCTGAAACCCCTACTATTTCCTCTATGGGGCAAGCCAGCTCCCTAGTATTTGCATGGATCTATGAGCTAGCCTCTATCCTGGTTTTTATCCATGGGTTCTTAAGTACCTGTATGTCTGTCACCCCTAGCCCTAGAAGCACTTTGGGGAGAGATCACATTACTGTACCTGACATATAGTTAATACTCAGTGTTTGTTGAATGAATGAATGAATGATAAATTGTACTTCTGTGTGCCAACTTGATCTGAGCAGTACCCCGCCTTTTAATGCTAGGCACATCTCCTACTGTCATTGCTCCTCACTGCCTCCTGGCTGACCCCACCCATACCCAGACCAACTTAGTCTCCAAAGCAGTAATTCCAAACTTTAGATCTGATCAAGTCCTGCTGCCCTTACCTATGGAAAACAGGATGAGGCCTTCAGTGACCGACCAAGTCCTCCTTCCATAAGTACATGCCTTATTCCACCATCTTGTTTTCTTCTTTCTACTTCATGTTCCCAAATATCAAAAGTACCATAAAAGTGGCTCCAGTGCACAAAATCTTGTTTCTCGATTCCATGCCATTGACTACGCCCTTTCAGTTGTTAAGCATTTTCCTCTCCTCTTCTCACCTCCCCACCAATCAACCCTGTACTACTCAGCTTTCCTGTCACTGGGCCACAATACCTGACACCCACAACATAAAGAAGGAGAGGTTTAATTTGGACCACAGTTCAGGGGATTCATTCCGTGGTCTGTTGGCTCCAAGGCAGAAAGAGCATGATAGAAGGGCATGGTGAAGGAGAACTGCTTGGTTTATGGTGACCAGGAAGCAGAGAGAGAAGGGAGAAGCTGGGGACAAAGCATACACCCTTCCACCCTTCTACTTGCAAACAACACAGTCAGCCATGAAATCTTCAGTGAATTAATCCACAGCATCCCTATGACCCAGTCATCTTTCAAAAATCCCACTTCTTAAAGCTAAGACTTTTGGAGCGGGGACATTCTAGATCTAAATCATCACAAATTTCCAGCCATCATTTAAGATTCAGTTCCTAAGAAGTCACCCACAGGATATCCCCCATTTCCTTAAGGCTTGGGGAGTGTCCCTGGGCTGGACTCCCTGTCCCCTTTCTTGCAGACTGGCTAGAAAGGGTTTGAAGTCTGGAAATCCCTTCAGGCAAAATGCTCTGTGGTATTACTCTATATAACCCTAAGGCCTAGCACAGAGCCTGCACCTCTGTTACCAGGAAACATCTGATGATCCAGATTGTCCTGAAGCTGTGCCTTGGATTTCTCTGATTGCTTCCTCTTTTCCTGTCTTCTTTCTGCTCTCTGTAGCACCTATTTTCCCTTGCAAGGACTCAAGAAGTGTTGGGAAGTAACTTAAGTAAATTAGGCATGCACAAGTAAAGAGTATAGTGAGCTTTTCCATAGCTAGAAACTGGAATAAAGCTAACTACTGTCCCATGGCAAAAATTTATTTCTTAAAAAGAAGAAAAGAAAATGATTGCCTTTTTTTTTTCCCTCACAGGAGTGCTCCCAATGACTTGTTTAAACTGGATGATAGAATAAAAAATACAGAAAGAGTAATTTTGAAATATCAACAAATTCACCTAACTAATGTGCCATGACAATAGGCAATTGGTGAGAGTAGCACTATTGTATGTAAGTAAGAAAATAGCACGAAACTCCATAAAAAGATAGGTTTTTCAGTTATTAAATGGAGGACTAGACAGCAAAGGAAATGAGATGTGTAGGCTTGTAGTAAGACAGCATTTGTCTACATATAACTTGGCTAAAATCTGATTTAGCGTTGGTGTGCTTCCATAATGCTGACCTCTCTACTTCAAAATCAAATAAATGTATTGGGTTAACTTGAAAGCTAGTTTTTTCCCTCAACTCTGGGCTCGACTATTTTGTCAGTAAATTTAAAAAATAAAAAAGAAATGCATCTCTTTGGAGAGCTGCCTAATAGCCTGCCACCAAATCACAGTGGGTCAGCAACACTTGTTTATTTCCTTCCTCTCCATCTAGCGTCCGTGAGCTCTGTAGGTGCAGATCTCAATTATCCTGTCTACCTCTCTCGCCAGTGTACTTCTAGTGCTCTCACAGGTGTCTGTGTGGGCTCAGGGACAGTCCCCTCTGTCCAGGCTTTGCGGAGGTTCTCAGCGGTGCGTCACTTCTGACTCTGTTCCACTGATCTCCAGGTGCACAAACCATCTAAATGCCCACGAGCATGATAGGCCCTGAAGTCCCACCACAGTGAGAAAGTGTCCGTTCCCTAAATGATGACACACTGTCACCTGGCCTCCAGGCAGCATTGCTCACATTCAGGGGCACATGTAGTCTGAACTTATCTGGGGAAAGCAGTCCCTTCAGCTCTGCCCATACTGCCATCTAAACTTTATTCCATCCCATGAGTCTGAGCTGGAGGGCTCAGGCTCCAAAGCCCAATTCTCAACCACCACACCCCAGGGATATAAAACTCAAAGCCCCTATTCACTGCCTTCTTACCCTATAGCTCCCAAGTGCAGCCATGCACTGCTCACTGATGGGGACACATCCTTAGAAACGTATTACTAGGTAAGTTCATCATCATGAGAACATTTAGGGGGATCCTGCACAGACCTAGATGGTGTAGGTCAGTCGCTGCCTGCCACCTTTCTTTTCTTTTTTCTTTCTCTTTTTTTCTTCAATACTAGGGATTGAACCCAGGACCTTAGCACTGAGCTACACCCCAGCCTTTTCTTTTCTTTTCTTCTTTTATTCTGAGATAGGGTCTTACTAAGTTGCCCAGGCTAAGCTCAAAATTGCAATCCTCCCACCTCAGCCTCCCAGAGTGCTGGAGTGTGACTGTTTGATACAGTCACAAGATGTAAACATGGCATGGATGAGGCTGCGGCTCATAAAGCACCATATATGGCTTTATAGTAAACTCTTATTTTTAAATAAGAAGGACTACATTCTAAGATAACCATACAAAGTATGATACATTTTAACATGAGTACCTTTGTCATTTCTATCATGACCAAATACTATATGTTATACATAATTGGATATGCTATGCTTTCACATGACTGGTAGATTTGTTTACCCCAGTATCAAAACAAACACCTGGCTAATACATTGTGCCTTGATGCTGTGGCAGCTGTGACATCCCTAGGTGATAAGAATTTTTCAGCCCCATTATAATTTTATGGGGCCACCATTCTATATGCAGTTCATCACTACCAAAATATCATTCTAAGAACCATGACTGTAACATACAGCTGAGGGATTAGCTCTCCATGCAGCCTTGTCTCCCCCCAACCCCTGTTCCATACAGGCAGTTTCTAGGGAGCTAAGTGTTCACCTTTGCATGCCACCAATGCGGGAGTTTGTTGTTTGTTTGTTTGTTTGTATGAATGCAGGGCCTTTGGACTGAGCTACAAGCTCCCCCCTTTAAAAATTTTGACATAGGGTGTTGCTTATTTGCTCAGGCTGGACTGGAAGTTGCAGTCTCCTACATCAGCCTCGCAGAGTACTGGGATTACAGGCATGTGACACCATGCCCGGCTTCCAGGGTCCATTTCACAGCAAGAGCAAAGGGCCATCCAGGCCTCTGTATTGCCAGCCTTCATCTGCACCCCCAAGGCTGGTGGGTATGGAGGGTCAGTTAGGGTGGGACAAGCTCACACAACATGGCCCTCTGCAGGATCAGGGTTCCATTGCTTCCCCTGCTTCTGGGAACCTCACCAAAACAGTGGGCTATTTAAAAATTCCTGAGCAAGAATTGTAAGTTAGTATACTGATAGTTTTCCTGTAAAAATAAAATATAATTAGTTCTGATCTATTAGAAATCAATACAGTTTTACATAGATGAATCAAAATATTTTAGGCTATTGCAGGGCCTCAGAGCCACCATTGCCAATCTCAAGCACTCCACACCCAGAGAACTCTCAGCAATGGTCAGTGGAGACTCCCTGCAGGTTGGCAGAACATTGGCTGGTGGGCATTTAGCACACTGGCATCTTTCCAAGCAAGTCGGGCAGAGGGCGTGGCAAAGCCTGACTCAGCATCAAAACTCTCAAAACTGGATTTGAACTGTGTAAGGGTTTATACACAATGATCTTTGAGGGATCCTGGGAGACCGTTTAGTAGGATAAAACATACACTCAGTACATCATAGAGGGGAACATGGCCACCCACCCAGTATTTGTCTGCTGGAATTCCCTTGACCTTTGAAAACAAGACTTGAGGGTAAGTGCTGATTTTGTTAAAAGAGTCCCAGGGATCCAAGAGACATATTTTTTGCACACATGAAAGTATAGGGAAAATCAAAGCCTAGTGTGTGTAATGAACTCAAAATGCTGTGTTGGCCCCATCGTTTCTAGGCAGTCACTGCACACCATTTTCGACCTTAATCGGGCAGGATATTGTGATAAATGCATTTCTGAATATCTTCATTTAAAAACAAAGGGCACCACAGTCCCGGAGTCCAAAATTGAGAAGTTAGTAGCAAACAAACTGCTCCAAAATCCATACTCTATAAAAATCCACAGTTCTCATGAGGGGAATGGTAGAACTGTAGATCATGGGCGATTAGGCTCCAAAGGAAAGTTTGAATCTACTGAATTCATAAAGCCCTCTTGGAATAAACATAACCAGGAATATTGGAGCTAAGTTGCTTCATCATGCTGCCATTTTTTGTAAATAAAATCTATAAAAATTGAATAATATAATCAACACATTTTTATGAAAAATGTTATGATCACAAATGTTTAGATGAAAGAAACTTGAATTCTTTACCGGAATTCAGGGTGTGAGTCTCTCAGAGAAAGAATATGCGGCAAGATTTGGAGAAAAGCCTTCCTCCATCGGGCAGTGGCTCATCCATGGTGACATCTTCATGTTGTCATCTATAAGAGGTACCAAAGTGTACCTGTTGGAGAGGCTTGATTAAAATTCTTCTCTCATCCCCATTTAGTTTCTACAGACAGCAAAGAGATCCCAAGGAGGTTGCAAAGCATGTAGATTTGGAAATGTGTGTTTATTCTTAATATGAGATGAGCATCCAATTATCCCTGTTGATATGTAAATGTAGAAATAAATCATTGCAAATCTGAAGGGAAAATTTTCTTAGTACATGTTCATAGTATGTGATGTTTACATTCCTTGTAAGAAATTGGTACATGTGCCTACAAATCACACCTGCATTCTCTCTTCATCCTCTTTTCCTTCCCTTCTTCCCATCCCCCTCCATTGCTTGCTCCCATTCCCCTTTGAGAAAAACTGACCTCTCTACTTCCTAGAGTCTTTTATTTTGCTCTTTACTTATAATTTGGGTTTCTCATGTAAGAGAAACCATTCAGTATTTAAGCTTGTGTGTCTGGTTTATTTCACTTAATATTAGGGTCTCAAGATGCATCCATTTTCCTACAGATAAATTCATTTATCTTTCTTTATGGCAAAATAATACTCCGTTGTGTGTCAGTGCCACATTTTCTTTATCCATTCATCAGTTGATGGGCATATAGCCTCTTCCAAGATTTAGCTGTTAGGAATTGTGCTATATATACAGGCATGCATGTATCACTGTACTATGGTATCTGTAACTCTTCTGGGAAGATACATAGAAGGGGAATGGAAGGGTCAAATGGCATTTCTAGTTTCAGTTTTTTTGAGGAATCTGCATACTGATTTCCGTATTTACCATCCCACCAACAGTATAAAAGGATTCCTCCCCTCTCCTCACCCAACCACAGACTTGCCAGCATTTGTTATTTTTACTATTTGATTTCTTGGTGATGGCCCTTCTTTCTGGGGTGAGGTGGAATCTCAGTGTTGTTCTTTAATAGCCAGTGATGTTGAGCATTTCTTCATGTATTTATTGGCTATTTATACTCAATTTTACTTGCCTATTTTTTTATTAGATTTTTTTATTTTTGGTGGTCTAATTTTTTGAGTTCTTCATATATTCTAAATATTTGATCTCTGCTTGGGATATATCTGGCATTTTTTCCCATCCTATAGGCTGTTTTCCACTCTGTTAGTTTCTTTTGCTGTGCAGTAGGAAAAAAAAATTTCTGCAAATCTTTTTCTTGCACATCCTCACTGTCAGATCAGCAACTGTGAGGTAGATGAGTCATAATATTTTGATACAAAGGAGGAATTAAATTCCAAAATGAATATCCTTAAGGAAACCTTTAAAATGTTCTAAACTAAGTCTGAGGATAATGTACCATAAAAAGATAATGTCTAATCTTACTGGTCTGTCACCCCACTGCCCTGCCTCCCCCAAAAAAGCTAGCTTCAGACTCAAAAGAGTCCTTTCTCTATAAGTGAGTAAATCCTATAAAATAGGAAAAGCCAAGATAAGCAAGTGACACAGTGTTTTAAATACTTTTTTTCTGGGTACCATCCACTCTAAAATACTTTCAAACATCATGTTTAGATTGTACATCATGCAGCTCACCTTATCTATGACTGTGTTAATTGGCTAGTAGCTTCCTGCAAGCTGCCCTCTTCTCAAAATGTAAAAGAAAAATGCTATAACCATACAGAATAATTATGTTTGTTTACATTATTTCCAAAGTAGAATGTTCATGGAGGTGAGTTTTAATTCTCACAGACCAATTAATTCAAAACCCTCATGTGCAGTACGAGCTGTAAAGATACGAGCTAACATTTATTAAGAACATGATCAGTGCTAGGTACTATTCTCAAACTTTTGCCCATTATCTCATTGAATTCTCATCAGAGCCCTGTATTAATTTACACTTAGTTTTACCTATGAGAAAATGAGGTGTGGTTACTGAGAGTCACAAACCAAAGCAGTCTGGTTGTAGAGTGATTCCCACAGCTACATTAGGATAGGCAGGAGGAAGGGGAGGTCTGAAGACCTACTTCAAAGAGACAAAGCTGTGTTTAAAGATTATTTGGTAGACTGAGGAATGTAGCTCAATGATAGAGCACTTCCCTAGCATTTGCAGAGCCCTGGGTTTGATCCCCAGCACTGCAAAATACATACATATTTTGTTGTTGCTGTTGTAGTCTGTAGAATTCTAGGAAGAAGAAAAATGTCTTAAGAAATCAGTGTCTCTATGAGCAGATTTTTAGACTAGTTGTGGATTTCAGAATTATAGCCTGATATATTCAAACCCAGGCTCCATTTGGATGTAACATAAGAACTTTCACCTTCTGCAAATATTTGCTCTGAGAGCTCCCACCTGTACAATAAACAAGCATGCACCAGCATTCCGTGCATCTCTCAAGTTGATCTCTTGAAAACATGACCATGTAGGACAGTCAGATTTCCTACGAGCTAGTCTTTGCTAGGTAGGTACACTAGCTATAAAAGATATGAAGCCATAAACTTGGCAGCAGCTCCAAAATAGCCAGTTGGGCCTGGAATATTATCATGCTCATTATGTGCATTTACTGTGCATGGGCTCGCTGCTGTCCAAATCTACCCTCAATCCCCAATCAAAAAGAAATAATGATAGGAACACAGCTAACATGACATGACTGGGGACAATACAGAGTGACATGACCCGAGGTGATGAGGAAAACACTTATGGTTTCCTGGCCATCCCCTCCCCCATTCTGCCATTTATTTTAATGTCCATTACATCCTCTCCCTGGCTGTCACAGACAGAAAAGCCAAAAGATATTTATGAAGCCATACCCATTAATATCACCCATGGTGCAGCCAGAATGCAATCAGGTGAAGACGGGCTTCTGCAGTTCTAGTTGCAGAGCTAAGGACCAGCCAGGCATCTTCTCAGAGCCCAGGTGCCTTCCACAAAAACCCACAGGAAGCTAGAGAGTCATCCACATTGACCCTTGCCCCATTAAGAGGGAAAGACAGCAGAAAGAAGAATAAATTAGATTTCAAACTGGGATCAAGAGACAGAGAAATAAATAATACAAATAAACAAAATCTGTATTTTTATAGTTACTGCTTTACTAGGTAGTTCAAGCATACTCATTTCTAGCCCAACCACCAAGACTCAGAAGTCCATTTTTAAGTAGCCCCTTCTTTTGCATGTAGAATGGTTATTGATCCTGCATGCAGTCCTTAAATTTTCAGTAGATGCATAGAACCACTGCTAAACAACACACTAAATCCTAAACATAGGAGATTCTCACTCCACAATTGTATCATGTCCGGAGAGTAATCCCATAATTTCCTGCATGGAAATATCTCACTATTCCAAGAAATATTTTCTTTTTACTAAGTAGGAATAACTGCTTGTATTCTTCAGAGAGCATTCTGTTGAATGGTTTTTAATTTTTTTATCCATAATTCTGGAGGGAAGATATGCCTATTCAACCCAAAACCAAAATGCACATAATTTCATCTTTCCTTAAGGACTGAGAGGCTTACTTTGAGATCTCCCTGAAACTCAGGAACTGCAGTGCGAGCAACATATACTGTATAAAAGAAACATAAGTATAGCAGTTGACATATGGCCTGAGAATTGTGTCCCAGTCACCAGTGTCTCTACTGGTAGTTAGGCATGGGTGACCCAAAAGGTCTTCCCACTGTAGAAGTGAAAGAAGAACATAGTTAACTCTTCTCACTGTATGGAGTTGAGCTAAAACTTCTCTTGACACATACATTCACTCACCTCATGTACACACTAAACACATACTCAGAAAACCAAGATTAAGGCCCATGTAAAATTTTAAGTCCTGTGATGGTAATATGGGATGTGATAGGGTTTCTTTTTAGGCCAAAGAGTGAGGACATTTTTTCCTTAAAAAGAAAAGCATCACGTTTTTTGGAATGTAAAAGATACAAAGCAGTGAGCTTAAAATGGATTTTCATCTTCAAAACAATGTGCTGGATCAACAAGGTCACTGTAGAAATGGTTATCTGAGATTTGATTAGAAATAAATAAAGAAACCCATGAGATAAGGATATCACTGATGGAAAAAATTACTAAGTTCTCACTTTTTCTCATTTCCTCTGATATTTAGTATTTTCTTCTTCATCTGATGATATAAACTAGAGGCAAATTTCCAAAATAATTAAGTCATAAATCTTGTTTTGAAGGAAAGACAGAAGGAGAAAAGAAAGAGAAAAAGAAAGACGAGAATAAAGAAGGCAAAGAAAAAAGTTTAAAAAAAAAAAAAAAGAAGAGGCATTTTTAAGAGAGCTTCCAGGATGTGAATTAAGTATGGCATTAAATTTTTTCCACCAAGAGTTAGCCATGGCAGGTTTCTGATAAAATGCAAGAGTTTCATGGATGTGGGAACCGGTGATGGGAAATGCCTTATTATACACAATTGTTGTACTTGAGAGAAACTATACAGGGGAAAAAATAACACCCTAGAATAAATACAAATGAAATTCATGTATCAAAATCAATACTGTGAAACTAGTTTAAATGTTTCTTGAATTTATATCTAGTCATTAACCTAAATGCAGATTTAAGTTCAAGCCACACTTCTGCCTCGTGGTCAGAAAGCCTGGGAACCTGTGGCGTGGAAAATTGGCAGGATAAAGAATATTGAATTGGTCTTCTTGGAAAAACAGATTTTGGCAGCCATAACCACCTCCCTGAGCTGATCTCTCTCCCTTTTTCTTTCTTCTGCCCTGTGTCACTCTTGTCCCAGCAAAAATGCCAAAAGAAGGGCATCTATGAGCTACCAGCAAGCAGATGTCAACCTGGCCATTCACTAAAGAACTTTCCTCATTGATCTTGAAGCCCATCTTTGGAATGAGCCCCCAAAATCCCCAAACTGGACTTGCCTATTGATAACACTAATTTCCATTTCTACTGACTTTGGTTTGCTTCTTCAGGGGAAGAAAACTAGGGCACCTGCTTCACCCACCTGTCTTAAAAGAAACTGCAGTTCACGAATGGAAATGATAAATTCACAAAAAATGCTACAAATCCATTCCTCTCACTCCATTGTGTTCTAGTCCCATGATTATTTCAAGGATAGCAGACGTTTCTTTGGAGTTTTATTTAGTCTAGGGAACAAAATCTGGGAACTTCTCTGAAAAGATTACTCTAACTTGGAAGATCCCAACAAATAATCCACCTTGCCCCTCAAGTTCAAGTTCATTCCCCCCGAGTCTACCCTAAGCCCAGGCTCCACAAAGACCTATGTTGGTGGAGGTTTTTGTTCTGGCTTTGTTTCCACCCTCCCCAGACTCCATGGCTTCAGCAGGATTTGGGGTCCTTTGCATGAGTAAATTGGGGTGAGGACCACAGCCCCCAGTGAATGTTGTCCGTGTACTTTGCCTGTGCCTCTAGGTGGTTTTCACCCTGATTTTTTCTTTCTTTGCAGCTGGTTAATAATCCTCTAGCAAGTCAGGCCGCAGCGGCTGCAGCCATGGGCTCCCTAGCAAGCTCACAGGCCTTTGGCAATGCCCTCTCCAGCCTTCAGGGGGTCACGGGTCAACTAGTTACTAATGCACAAGGACAGGTGAGTGGGAGATGGGGACAAGAGTGAATTTTTATGGCAGATTGAACTCGGAAAGGAAATGAATTTCTTTTGCATGACAGTGATATGTAACCACATCTATCCGAGGCGAATAAATAATGTTTACTAGCAGTGTCAAGAATAGAAGAAGGGTTGGGAGGTGTTTCTATATTTTAGGAGCAAGATTTTTCTTTCCTTCCCTGAGAATGTCAAAGATAGATTTATTTATTTTTTTATGTGTTTATTTATTTATGCGATGACTTGTGACCTTTGTTGAAGAAGTTCCTTTTCATTACTGAGGCATTTGTTGAACCAAGCCAACAAGAAGTTAAATCTTTGAAATAAAATTTTAATATTGCTTTTGAATTTTTCACTTAAGAAAAAAACACACTTGTATATGACTGGGAACCTGGTGAGTTTCCTCCCCTGGTTGCTGTAAGATTTCTAAGCGAGTCTCCGTGAAAGTGACTTGCGAAGTTTGGGAAGGTGCTGAAGAAGCCCCGGAAAGCAACCAAGGAAACGGGGAGTTAGAAAGATGTCAACTGCAAGTCACCCCTCAGCTCCTTCCGGTTTCAGGGAAGCCAACCTGCGCACCTACAGATTTTCTTTAGTCTGTCAGGGCCAGTCAATTGTCCTCATGTCATGAGAAAACAACGGAGCCCTTATGCTGCTAATGTGTCCACGTCACATGTCCCAAGATGACACACTGAGACAGCTTCAGGTGGCCCAATAAACCCAAAAGTGACATGGAAAGCAAACAAGAGTGAAGCTGATGATGTCAGGGTTGCCCTCCAGTCAGAGCCCCAGCAGGGTGGTGAGTGCTTTGGCTCCTCCACTGTAGCTGTTTGTGATCAGGAAACCTGCAGGGGTGTGGGGGAGGTGGGAGCGTGCATCCTCACAGATTTCCCTTCTTGGAGTTATTCATTTTTTACAGACCCTCTGCTTGGCCCGCTCAGGGGTGAGCAGGAATTGCAGTGTCTTTGACCCGGTTTTTATCTTACATAAAGAGTAAACAAAGATGCATTATAAGCTAACCATCTCCATCTACATCCACGGAAAGAAAAAGCTGACCTTGTTCTATTTCCTAGGCGGGTGCAGGATTGTCCCATCAGAAGCCCCAGGGCTGAACGATGGCGCTTGTCAAAGAGAGGCCCCGTGCAATGAATCATCTTATCACAGGTGCACACCACACATATTAAAGGAGGGTTGTATGAACACTGTGCCCTCTACAGTAACCTTTCAGTGTCTGCTTTAACCCTTGTTCCAATCCCTTTTCATCAAAGGATCATTTTATGCAGTCGACTCTAAATGGAGGCTCTCAAAAGCCTATTAAGACTTCTGGAGGTGTGGGGCTGGGGATTTAGCTCAGGGGCACAGCGTTTGCCTGGCAAACGCAAGGTCGTGAGTTCGATTTCTGGTACTGGAAGAAAAACAAGATTTCTAGAGGGGTGGAGTATTGGTGTGGAAGAAAACTTGGTTTAAATACATATAACTCATACCTGCATCATGTCGGTGCTGGAAGCTGCTTCCCGGAGTTGTGCCCAGAATAGAACACCTTGCTTTTCTACTGCCAGGTGGATAGCCCTTGAGATGTAAATTTATTTTTTTCCTGGTACTGGGGATCAAATCCAATCCTTCATGCTGAGCTACATCCCCAGCTCTATTTTTATTTTTATTTTTTATTCTGAGAAAAGTTCTCACTAAGTCACTATATTACCCAGGCTGGGCTTGAACTTGTGATCCTCTTGCCTGAGTCTTTTAGACTGCTGGGTTTACAGGTGTGTGCCACCACATCCCTGTGAATTTTAAGAGTTCAAGATAGAAAACATATCCACTGATGAGAATTTCTTTTTTATTTTTCTGTTTTAACTTCTAAGTATGATGTACCACTATGCCCTACCATTTGAGTATTTGTAATGAAGGAAATGCTTTATTCTCTAGAACAAATTATTTGGAATTTATGCTTCTGATGATTTAATGGCTGATCATATAACCTGTTATAAATTCTCAAGGGTTAGAGTGACAACTTTTGCCAGCCCCTCCCTAAGTTAGCTCTCCCAAATCACAGGCATTTGTGAGAAAAAGATCTTTGAAGTAGAATACTGATTGCTGATTTTACCTTTTATTTTGGAATCTGTGTTATGACAGTTTATTTGATATGGTACACAATCCCCTTAAAGTGGAAAAGAATTACATTCGCAGAGTCATCAATAATGCCTACTCAGAAAGTCTTGTCTGAGTTTTAACACATCTCCAGTGATGTCACGTCCTCTTTCTGGTAATGAAAGAATATGAGAATTAAAGTACATCCCCAATAGATGAACAGGCCACATTCATGAAGCACTGTGTTTTGTTGCTGTTGTTTTAATCTTTGGAAGTGGTGGTAGATACTTAACTGCCAAAAAGACAAAATCAAAAAAAATTATTTGATCTGTGTGTGTGTGTGTGTGTGTGTGTGTGTGTGTGTGTTCCTTAGGCTTATGTTAATGTGATTCAAAAGGTGAGAATACAGTGGAATCCGATTAACATAATTAGTCTTGCTGAAAATACCATGTGAATAACACTCTGAGAGGGTAGGCTCAAAAGTTCAAGCCCAGCCAGGACAACTTAGCAACTTTTGAGGCCTTGTCTCAAAATAAAAAAAAAAATCATAAAAGGGTTAGAGCTGTAGTTCATTGTGAAGGCAAAGGATTCAATCTCCAATACCACAGAAAGAAAAATATATGTGAACTAGGATAGCTATGCCCAACCCATTTTTTATCTTCTTAAAAAAACTCAATGGAATTTTCCCAGAAAAGCCACAAAGAGCAAATTCTTACTATATTTAAAAATTCTTTTATTGAGGTTCTTGACAGCAACTACTTTTTCCATTTGAAGGTTTGCCCAGGGATATGATCACTGAAAGCTATGACTAAGATTGAGACACACATGTTACTGGCAGTTATGCTTATGAACAAGGTTAGGTCTGTAGAGAAGGTATGAGGGGGCTGTGCCTGTCCTTGCACCCCACCTGCTAAGGATTTTGTAGGGAGCTACCTGGAAACAAAAGACAGGATTTCCCACTGGGTCAGAGCCCTGACTTTGAACTCATCCCTATCCTGAAAATTCAAATGGACCCTTGTGAAGCTGTTGCATCTCTGCAAGGCAGGCAGCCAAATGGTACTAGGTCAGCCTCCCCGACAGGGTGAGGGAGGAATATTCTAGAATCTTCCTTCAGCCTCTTCCTCAGCTCTCCACAGGAAGAAATCCCACCACCTGGGTCTTTCGATTCTGCATCCTTGTCTTAGAATTTAACTGTGTTCTCATTATCTGGATTCCAGTAAATGTGAAGAGATGGAAAATCTCCATATGCTGAAGGATTTTTTTCTACTCCCTTTCTTTTTTTTCCTACAAGTAATTTGAGCAAATATTCTGGAAAAAACTTCAGTCATTATTATACCTTTTTAACTCTGCCCATTCATGTGGTGTTAATTCAAAAGACAGGCACTGGCATTATTTAATAAAGTTTCATTATTGTTTTGTTGCATTTTGTTTTACTTTGTTGTCATTTTTGGTGCTAGGGATTGAACCTTTGTATAGTACTACATCCCTAGCCCTTTATTAAATTTTTATTTCAAGGCAAGGTCTTGCTAAGTCACGCAGTTGCTAAGGCTAGGCTCAAGCTTGCAATCCTCCTGCCTCTGCCTCCAGGTAGGAGTGTTAATTTTAACAAAAATGCTACATTCTAAAGTCACAAGGCACATGTCTCACTCAGAGATACTAAGGTATTTTAAAATTATACTGCATCCAATTTTATTCTGAGGTGGGAAATATGGCATATATTTTCCTGGTAATCAGTGGCCACAAATGGATCGTGGCTGTGGTATTGCTGAGAGGAACACAGGGGTTCTTTTCTCTTATTGGATGGGGACCCAGGCAATTATCAAAAGCTGGCAAGGATGGAAGCCTAAGCTATGGACCTGGAATCCCAATATTAGCTCTATAACCTGAACAGACTACTTGAGCCCTCTGAGCCTCAGTTTTCCTAACCTTAAAATAAGGATATTAAGAATCTCAGTCCCCTTGGGGGCTAGGGATTTAGCTCAGCGGCAAAGCGCCTGCCTGGCAAGCGCAAGGTCATGAGTTCGGTTCCCAGTACCGGAGAAAAACCAAAAAACCA
>NW_004955460.1:3984570-4070585 GCF_000276665.1 Chinchilla lanigera | reverse complement strand
TATCTGAGGAAACAGGCAAAGATTCCATCAGTGGTTGCCATCACCACCATCATCATTATTGTCATTGTTTACAGATTGGTCCAGTGTTTTGTGGAAACCTATCCTTAATTTCAACATGCAGCAAGATGCATGTACAGGCAAAAAGAAGGGTTTTGGAGTCAGATCTGCTATTCACTAGCTATAGGCCCTGAGCAATTTCCCTAGCCTCTCTCTATCTTGGTGTCTCCATCTGGAAAATGGAGTAATAGTGACACCAGCCCCTAGGACTGAGGTGTTCATAGTGGAATTGGAAGCACAGTCATCTTGCTGTGGTGCTGTTCATGTGATGAAATGTGTTCACCCACAACTTCATACTTATGCTGAAGGTGTGTGTGAGGAATCAGAGTGTCAGAGTCATGGTAGTAGAATGTTGGAGTTATTTTAGGGAAATCTCATTTTTAGCTGATAGTTCAGTGGAAGTGTGTGTGTGTGTGTGTGTGTGTGTGCACGTGTGCACGTGTGTGTGTGTGTGTGTGTGTGTGTGTGTGTGTGTAATACTCATTTGGTATGTTTGGGTTTTGGCAAGTAGATTTACCATCGATTTGTTCAGCTATAGAATTGGCTTCCCTCATGCCCCTGGCAATCTCTCCTTATTGGCATTATTACAGAAAAGTAAAAGCAAATGAAATTTTATTTTATCCTGGGGTTAAGGAAAGCATTTTACATTTAACAGAAACTCACAATGTTTCCTGATAAAATTAAGTCCTCTACCACTGTGAAGTTCTTCTAAATAGTAGCAAGTAAAGTCAATGACTGCCCCCCTCTTTGTCCTTAAAGATCTAGTCAAGTAAAAACAAAAACAAAAAAAAAAAGCAACTAAAATTGGTATGGTGGTCCGTGCCTACAATCCCAACACTCTAGGAGACTGAGGCAGGAGCATTGCAAGTTTGAGCTCAGTCTGAACAACTTAGTGACTTAGCAAAACCCTGTCTCAAAATAAAAAATAAAAAGGAACAGGAGTGTAGCTTAGTGTGAAGGCCCTGAGTTCAATCCTCACTACCAAAAGAAAAAAAGGTCAATTAAACAACATTACTTTTTTAATATATAAAAAGAAAAGAGAAGGTAAAAAGAGATTTACCCACACAGGTTATCTGACTATTACATGCCTAAACAGCAACTGGCTGAGCAGAGTTGGTTTGGTGAGACAAGGATCTGCTGTAGTAGTATGGGATGGAAGCTGCCTCCTAAAATGATGACCGGCCCGTGGTAGAGGAAAGGAAGCCACTGCTGCTAGTGGTAGTGTACACACTGCAGTGTAGAGGAGCATGTACCATTGCTGGTGCAGAAGCAGCCATGGTGACCTGCCTGTACTCAGAACTCTGGGCTGGAGAGGAGGGAGAATCAGGGACATCTCCAGCCCTGTGGGTGAAGAGCACCAACCCATCCATTTCAAATGTGCTAAAAATGCATATCCTAGTCTCCTAGTCTCATCTATCCCATGTAGCTATCCCTCCCAATTATTATAATCAGCTAACACCTTAAGAGTGCAGTAGGGTAGCTAAGCACCTGGGGATGGATCAGAACAAAATGCTGTCAAGCATTGTGTAACTTCTCTGGGCCTCTGCATTCTCCTCAGTGAAAGGGAAATGATGTCACTTCTCCCATATATTTGTGGTGGAGTTAAACATGATAATAGGAACAGATCTTCACACAGTGCCTGATATGTCTGAGGCACTTAATAAATTGCAGCTATTCTTTTTAAGAGAAAAAAACTAACAGTTGACCCTCCTATGGGTTACTAAAGTAATTTAGCGTAAAAAATTAAACAGAAAGCTGAGAATCAGAGCAAAACACTGTAAGATGAATGAAGATAAAGTTACGATAAATGCTAATCTCACCCAAAGGACTGAGAGATGATGAATTTATTCAATAAGCATGGATTGAGACATTTGTAGATGTTATTAGATCAGCGTTAAAAAAAAAAAAAAAAAAAAAAAAAAACTAAGAAAGGCCAGCCTGCAATCCCAGCACTGAGGAGGCTGAGGCAGAAAGATTGCTGTGAGTTCAAGGCCAGCCTAGGCTACACAGTGAATTCAGGACCAGCCTGAATTACATTGCAAGACCCTGTCTCAAAAGACCAAAAATAAAAAAACTAAGAAAGCCACAGCTCTGAAATAAAGGGTGTGTATTTCTGACCATGTGACCAGAGCAAATCAGGTTGATTAGACGCAGCCAGCCAAAGCCAGCTAAATTCTCAGTAATTTAGAGTTTCACATGTATCTCTTTACCTTATTTTTAATAATGAAATGCAGGAAATATACAGAAAAATAACTTTTTACCAAAAATATAAGGTACTTTTGTTTATATTTTTCATATTAATTTTGCTTTATTTATTTTTAAAACAAAAAAGATTAGAGGAAAATCAACACCTGTTCTTCTCAGCCCTGATTAACTATTTTATTTTTTTTACTGCAAAATATTAATCAAAAGGCAAGATGCAAAATATGCACAGAATGATACTTTTTTAAAGCACAAAATGTTTAGACATTTTGCATAAATAAAAATCAAACATGTGTTGTTAAAAATTCAAAGTTGGTGTCTATGCATTTTATGACAAATATGAATGCAGCAATGTCTTTATATAATATGCTTCATTATATTTTTAGCTATGTTTCCTAAACCAAAAGCACAAGCGATCTTAGTTTTATTTCTCCCATTTGCAAATGTCATGATGGTAACTTTTTTTGAAGATGTAAAAAATTAAATCCCACTGAGTAAACCATATTTCAAGTAGTATTTTTTAATAGAAAAACATTTTCTAAGGCAACTCTGTCTAGAGACTGCGAAATCTATGTTCATGGGGTTAGTAACATTTTAAGAATTTTACCCAAGTTTCATTGTAGTGATAAAGATAAAACAACAACAATAAACAACCTCGATCTTTCTACTAACATATCAAATCTGCCCTTTGAGCCCAGTTAAGAGTTTTATGTCCTCATTTCAGGAGAAGCAATTGTATTAATGCAGTGTTTCCCTAAGTGAGTGCCTTACCAACCTTCAAGATGCTCTACAAATGAGCTCCCTGGTCAGATGAGCTGTGCAGTCATCTTGCACAGTGCCCACCATGGACTTCCATCCTCTGTGGCTGCAACCCACGTGGTTCATTGTCCAGAGTGCAGACAGGCAGGCAGGTTGGCCCACAGAGTTGAACTTTCTTAACCTCCTTTACCTCGCTGAACACTTCATAGAATCCACACTTTAAGAGCAAGCTTCAGAAAATGCTGCAGGAAGTAATTCACACTCTTTCCTACCCATATTGTAATGGTGATAGGTTGATGGAGTCCCTGGGGCTCCAGCCTGGGATCCCCTTGGTGGTAAATAATGCTTTGGAGCCTGGTGCATAGTGACTTTAGGCCACTGGGCTCTGTGGGAGGCTTCCCCTGTTGGTAACAGCCAAGAGTAATCAGGGCTCAGAGCTGAGCAAGGCCACCAGCAGGAGCCAGCACTGTCCTGCATTTGGCAGCATTGTCCAGCCCAGGTGTTCTTGCCAAAGGCCCCTCCCACCTCACCCTCTAACCCCGCCTTTGTTTCTGACAAGAAAGGGTCTTTGGCCCCCAAAAACTGGTCAATTTAACTTGAGAAAATTCCTTCTCAAACCATTCTTTGTCCCCTTCTTCCCCAGACAAACTCAGTCACATAACCTGTTGGGGACCATAAAAGGCCTGGACAGGAGCAGACAGTAAAACATGTAGCTTGGGGGATTGCTCCTCAAAACCCATCCAGAGAGGACTCAGGTCTCCCTCATCTAATGCACAATGTTGCATGGCCAAGCTGCAGTCTTCTGTTTGGCTTTGAATTCTTCATCCATAAGTATGTCTTTTTCCTGGGTTAGGGGAATGGTTGGTTTCTTGTGAAGACTCCTGGATGAAGACTGTGGATGCATCCTTTATCCTCTGTGTCTAAAGGGTAAGAGAGAGGCCAAGTCATTCCTGAGCTTTCCTAAGTGAGAGCTATAATTTTAAACATAAAATGAGTTTCCAGGTGCCATCTGCAGGTCCCTTACAGCTGGTCAGAGTTACTCCAACTGTTTTTGAATCTGTATACGCTACTCTATTTGATACTAATTACTGCTCCCTTATGGCAAAATCCTACCACTAAGAATCATGTGGCTCATACCAATGGTAAAAGCTCTTAAGCCATCTTAATTCTTGGAGGAGGGCTAGGTTTCAGCTGAATGTTTTTTCGGGCAAGGTGACTTTTGGTTCTCACATAAAAGAAGCACATGATATTTAAGCTTGTGTGCCTGATTTATTTCACTTAATATTGTGATCTCAAGGTTCATACATTTTCCTACAAATAATTCAGGTTTATCTTTTTTTATAACAAAGTAGTACTCCATTGTGTATAAATAGCATATTTTGTCTGTTGATAGACATATAAACTGCTTTCCAGAGTTAGCTAGAATAAATTGTGCAGCTGTAAACACAGGTAGGCATGCATCACTGTAATATGATATCTTTAACTCTTGAAAAGATACCTAGAAAAAGAACAGCTGGGTCAAATGGATTTCTAGTTTCAATTTTTTTTTGAGGAATCTCCATGCTGATTTCCATGGTTGTAGTAGTCTACATTCCCTCCAAGAATGCAGAAGGGTTCCTTTTCCACCACAGCCTCACCAGCATTTATTATCTGATTTTGCAATAAAAACCATTTCTGGAGTAAGATGGAATTTCAGTGTTGTTTTAGGGGCATTTCTCTAATTTCTAGAAATGCTGCACATTTTTTCATTTGCTAGCCATTTCTACTTCCTTAATTCCTGTGCAGGTTCTGTTCATTTCACTTCCTGGCTATTTTATTGGTTGGCTCTTTTATTTTGGGTGGTCTAATTTTTTGTGTTCTTTATATATGCTATATGTTTGTCCTCTGTCTGAAGTATAGCTGGCAAGAAAATTTCTCATTCTGTAGGTTGTCTTTTCACTCTGTCAGTTGTTTCTTTGCTGTGCAGAAGCTTTTTGATTTGCTTTAATCCTATTTGTTGATTCTTGGTACTATTTCTTGTGCAATCAGAGTTTATTTCAGAAAGTCTTTACCTACACCTGTGACTTCAAGAGTTTTACCCACTTTATCTTCCACCAAGTTTTTCTGTTTTGACATTTAGTTATGTAATTCATTTCTATATTAGTTTAGTACATGGTGAGAGATATGGGCTTAGATTCAATCTTCTGCACATGGATAGCTAATTTTCCCAGTACCGTTCATTAAAGAGGCTGTCTTTCTTCCAGTGAATGATTTTGGCCCATTTGTCAAAGATGAAATAGTGGCATGTACTTGTTTCTGCATCTTCTATTCTGTTCCATTGACCCACATGTTCTCTTTGGTACCAGGGTCTTGCTTCTTTATCACCATAGCTTTGTAATATAACTTGAAGTCCAGGATTGTGATGTCTCCTACTTTACTTGCACAACCCAGGATTGCTTTTGCTATTTTGAGTCTTAGACCTTTTATAAGTGGCAGAACCAAAATCTCAGCCCAAAGTGCAGAGCCATTCTCTCTTACCACCCTGAAATTCTCTGGTTTAAAAACCTGTTTTGTTTCCAGAATGCCCCACAGACATGTCAAAAACCCCAGAACTTTCTTATCTCTGTCTAAAAATGAGAACTGTTCATTCTTGTCCTATTAATCTCCCAGAACTCTCTGAAGGTATACAGATAAACAGTTGACAACTGCAAATATAAGTTTTCCAAATAAATACAAGGTATTTTCATTTATGTTTTCACCACCATTATTTTTGCTGGTCAAAGGAACTATCTTAGGCACCTTTTCAGTCACTGGGACACAATTCCTACTCACAACTCAAAGGAAATGTTTGATTGGTCTCACCATATGGGGGATTCAGTCTATGATTAGCTGGCTCCAAGGCAGAACATCATGATGGAAAACTGTGAAGGGAGACAGCTGCTCAAGTTAGGGCAGCCAGGAAGCAGAGGTAGAAGGGAGGAGCTT
Organism: Chinchilla lanigera; assembly: GCF_000276665.1. Lineage (NCBI taxonomy): Eukaryota > Metazoa > Chordata > Mammalia > Rodentia > Chinchillidae > Chinchilla > Chinchilla lanigera. The sequence continues at coordinate 4,064,603 of NW_004955460.1, read as the reverse complement.
CCCAAGGCATGCCCTAGTGACACTCCTCTTCCAATCAGGCCTCACCACCTATAGCGCAATCAGCTGTGAAATCACGGATGGATCCATCCACTGATGAGTACAATGCCCCCATCACCCAATCACCTTCCTAAAGCCCCACCGCTGAACACATGAGACTTTGGGGAGGATTTTAGATCTAGACCATAACAGAGATATTTGCAGGGAAATCTCAAAGCAATGAGACAGTCTTTAAAAATTCTGCTTCAGATCTGTACTTCATCTTGCCAGAGAAAACAACCTCAAGGTGTCAGTGCCTGGGGAACCATAGGTCTCCTGTCTCCTAGCAAGATACCCTAGCTGCCAGGAAAGTTGTCCATGCATTTCTCAAAGTGAGCCTCTCAGAGCTCAGTAGGAAACCCCATCCCAGTGACTCTTTCCTGGTAAGAGCGCCACACAGCAGAACAATGTTAGAATTAATTAGGCTTCTAACATGGTAAGACCTGATATATTTCTAGATTTTTCCCTTTGAGAGCTGCTTCTCCAAAGACATAAGCTTTCAAAAACAATTTTAAAACCCAGAAATATCTGGGTTTTTTTTGAATATCTTTATTTTGAATCTACAAAACCACTGATTTTTAATTACACTTAAAGTTACACCATCCTTGGAGGCAATACAATTAAAATTCCACAGTAGACAAATCTATCAACCCTTAGAGGTAGCCTAATTGGATAAATGTTTAAAATGTCATAATTGAGGTGTGTGTTGAAACTGAGAAAATGTGTTACACATGTGATAAAGCCTTAACCAAATCTAGTATACACTGGTGTATTGATGCTAGTTTCCTTTTTGGTGTTTAGTTAAAAAGCCAAGGATGAGAATGAAAGCTATTTATGTTTCATGTTTTCCAACTAAAGGATGAAAATTAGACTTGACTTGAATCTTGAGAAAAGAAAGAAAGTGCTATATTTTGACTTAGCATTCCTAGAACAGCATCAGCTCTTCCTGCAAACTATTCAATGGGTAAGCAAAGCATTACCAAAAAGAAAAAAATATTACATTCACATAGGCCAGATATTCAGCCTCCAAATAAGCATTCAGTATCATCTCCTACACTATATGCATATGTTCAAAAATTCACCAACAGTCTTTTTGGCCAGTGGATTGTAGACATGATACATACCCTTAAAGATGTCATCAACTCACAAGACCAGTAACAAAGAATGAAAAATAGCTCAGGGATATGGAGGAGTGGAACAGTCACAACTCAGAACAGGAAGGGCCAGGTTCAAGTTCAGATGTGCAGAGGTTCAAGTTCAAATGCCTGACCCCATTGAATTTAATGCATTAGCTCTAGGACATTGCTCTAAATTGCCATTTATCCCATCACCTAACCTTTCCACCTTAAATAACATAAGCAGATTCTGAGAAAATGTCATAAAGCAAAACGTTCTGAATAGTACAGTAGTGTCAGGATGTGATACAGCTTTTTACCTATACATAAATGGCACTAAGCAAGCGATGCTCAGATACACAAATAAAAAGGAGTGCAAAGCACCCTCCCCCCAGATGAGGTAGTTACCAACAGATACAACAATCTGGTCTTGTTGGAGTAACAGAGGCAAACCATGAATGCCCATGTACACCTATAGTAAGTAGCCCGGGATAAAGAATATGGGCTTTCAAGTAGGCAGACAGAGATCTAAATCCCAGCACAACGGACAGCGCCAGGCAAGGCATCCACTCTGTAGTTTCCTCTTCTATGTGGTGGCAGCAATAACTTTCCTCTCAGAGTTGTTCAGAGGATGAATATTAGCAACAACAATAAAATTAATAAATTGATGGCATTATTGAGTACTGCGCATGTGCCAGGCACTTGCCACATTGTGTCATTTTGTCCTTACTACCACCACAAGCTACTGTTCAGCCACACTGCACAGATTAAGAAACTTCCAAGATCACCCAGCTAGACAGGGCAGGATTCACATTTGATTTTGTCTGATACCAGAGATTGTGCTTCATCACGATGCTCTGATAATAATTTAAAACTTTTTGTTTTGTTCCCCGATAAAGTCCAAGTAGCAAGAGTAGCACTTCACACATTATAGTGAGCATAAACATAGTAATAAAATCTGTGGCCTGAATGAATAGAGTATTTCATATACACTAATATATGATTCAATAAGCATTTTGCATAAATTCAGCATTTCATTTAATTCTCACCGTGATCTTGCATTATTATCTCAATGTACTGCTGATGGATGAACTGTAGGTTTAGAAAAGTTAACCAGCTTTCCAGAAATGATAGTGTATGTCTGGAGTTGAGCCCAGAGCTGGCTGCTTCAAAGCCTCGATTTCCTCTGAGCAAAGCTGCTTTCCCCATAATATATATTAGTGCCTAATCCAGTGCCTGTCGTGTAATAGACAAGCCGTAAATATAGTGCTTATATATGTGTATTTTTAATCCTCTCAGGGTAGTGGATGTAAAGTAAGGCCTATTTAATGTATCAAAGTTTTATGTGTACATGCTTTTAAGTGGGCCATCCAGCATTATCATATCTGATGAAAATGGCAATTGTCCATTTACTTAACTCTCTTCAATTTCTTTTAACATTTTACAGCTTGTGTAAAGAGTAAACACAATAAAGGGTGTTAAATATTTGGCACCCGCAGAGTATCAGGTACATCCTTACCCTCCCACTTTATTCCCTTGACCACATCTGTCTTGAAACCTCAGCATGCAGAGGGGACCAGCCCAGCAATTTTTAGTCTGCTGCACACACCTGTAGGCAAGTGAACTGGGCAAGCTTGTTTCTTCCAAGGGTAGTGGCAGCAGCAGCAGGCCAGGTGCTGTCTAGCCTGCCTCCCCAACATGACTGCATGGTTGCCAGACACAAAAGCACTCACTTAACCTCCGTAACAAAACGCTATACTTTGTTTAATCAAAATACAGGGCCACCAGGATATATTACCTGCTGGGTTCATTTAAGTCCTCCTGGTGACCTCTGATGCCCTAGAATAAGAACACTGCCATTGACCTCCAGGAGGTCTGTGAGTGATGTGTGCAAACCATGCCAGGTAACCAAAAGGAAGGGAAGAGTGCTACGTATAGGCAGGAAAAACAAACATCTGTTTTAAGTTCACATAGAATTTGCAGATTTCATTGTAAGTTGAAAAATGGACAGGTTTGGAATGGGAGGGTCTTCTCGGTATCATTGGGCTTTTAATGAACTACTGAGGTTTTTAATACAAAGGAATCCTGGAGAAAAAGGAAAATTCTGTTTAAAAGGTGATACACCAATTACTTCAATGAACGCACAAGTGACTGACATGGTGACTCCTTGGGACTCTGGGAACTCATTTTGATCTCTGGCGCACAAAGTCACATATATGTTTAAATTTTTGAAAAGTAGAGCTTCTCTCTGCCCATATGCAGATAAGACAGTAAAAATGGGGGTGGTGTTCATGTTATTGCCCACCTGTACTTGTCTATGCAATGAAGATCCTAGAAAAATCAGAAAGTACCAAGAATTTAGTCTTCTTAGAAATTAAACCCAATTCTACAAACAAGTTGGCTAGAAACACTCCAATTCTTTTAGAAATATTGAGTATATTATTTTCTTTTAGAAATATTGAGTATATTATTTTTGAACTCTGAATTGCCAATTAAGTTAATGGCTTTGTAACTAAATATGTCAACTATTTTCCCACATTATCAGCTCCTCTGTTTCTTTGTTTTTTTTTATTTGTTTTTGGTTTTTTAAGACAGAGTCTTGCTATATGGTTTAAGGGGACCTTGAACTCACTATGTAGCCCAGGATTGTCTCAAACTCGCAGTGATCCTCCTGCCTCAGCCTCCCAACTGCTGAGATTACATGCATGTGCCACCACCACCACACCTGGCCTACATTATTTTTTTAAAAATTATATATAGATATATAGATATATGGCACCCGCAGAGTATCAGGTACATCCTTACCCATGTCTGGCAACAGACATGTTCCTGATAAGGCTGGATTTCAGAAATAACTTTTGAAATTAACAAGTTCAACATTCATGTTACTGGCATACATTATAAATCATTGCACTTAGAACAGAACAGTCAGAAAATCATTATGTTAGTGATTTATTAACAGTGATAAATCACATGGGTCCTGGGACAAACTTTGAAGTATCAGAGTAGCTGTGTATGTATATCTTCTTGAAGGACATGTGAAGTAGGACGTTTGAAAACTCAGGTGTACCCACAGTTGGAAAGGTACACCCGGCTCTCTTTGCTTTCCTCCATCAAAAATGTATCATTAGAGAAGAAGGTGCAGATTGATCACCTGTGAACATGGGGGTGCATTTTTATGAGAAAAACTCATCAGCATAATTCTAATGAGTTGTGGCCTTTGTTGTGAGAAATGAGAATTTCTGTGGTCTCACCCTAAGGAGCATTAAGAAAACACTACTGACAGGAAATTGAAAAAGTAATATACATTAGATTGATGAGAACAACTTCTTTCTGATTGAACAGATAGATAAATATTGCATGCAAGTATCAAAATACATTTAATTTTGCTACAACAATGGGTATTCTCTTCACCAAAAGCACATGTATCACCTTGGACTTGTGGAACTAGGTGGTGATAAACAAATGGATCTTTAATGACTTTTGGGGCAATTTCACTCCTCCTTTCTCCCTCTTTTTCCTTAGAGGCTTATTTTGTTGTTTATCCCAATTTAAATTCAACTGCACAGTCTGAATGTGCTCACCAAGTATAAACACAGAACTAGGAGATGCTAAATATGTATAGCACTTTCTTGAGCAATTGCCAAACACTTTCTTCACCAGTTCCCAATGAATAAAAACCTATTTCAGTGAAGGGTGAATTTGGAATATTGGAAAGACTAGCCCCAAATTTATTTTTGTTTGTTTGTTTGTTTGTTTTTGCTACCATTGCTGTAGCTCTTTTCTCTTATTTGGGGAGATATATAAAATAAACAGTTCATAAGTCTAGGGCTTTATTTGGCAATGTTTGCTAAAGCTTCTAAGGACAAGCCTTGAGTCCAGTTGTTCTCCCAAGCAATAAATAACTTTAATCTGATTTAGTAACTTAATCTGGCATCAACAGGCAGACACAGAAATACATCCCCCAATTCAAAGTATTTTTTGCTGGTATCAAAACCTAAAGTCTTAGGCAAAGCCACATAAAAGCTCACAAGCTTGGTCTTTCTGTACAATGATGGTTTTACCATAGTTGTGGGGGAAAAAGGTTCTGAGTTCCCCAGTCTTGGTAGCTGCAGAGAAAATGAAAAGAATTCATAGTTTAATTTGTAGTCACTGGAGGAAAGGGAAAAGAATGATAAAAAGAAATGCTTCCAGTGTATCTTTCAGAATTTGTCTGTGTTTTCTGGCTCAAGGCCTATACTTAAACCCAGTGGGCATACGTAAGGAAAACATAATATCTTTGAAGATAATTAGAAATTGAAGTATTGGGTCATCTTTACAAATATTTTCATTTTCTCACACTGAATAAGTAATAGTCAAATAAATACATAAAGTAAAAAAAGAATAAATAATATGAAAAGCTACAACTTGAGATCTGTTTGGTCTTTGCCAAAAGAACTACTTTTTTTAATCAGTATTTCTCCCTAGTCACAGATGAAACTGGTCAACAGTGATTCCATCATCATCCATATTTTAATCCATTCAGGCTGGATAACAGGATACCATGGACTGGAAGGCTTAAAAATAGAAATCTATGTCTTACAGTTCTTGAGACATCCAAGACCAAGGTGCCACTAGATTCAGAGTCTGGCGTGGATCCCCTTCTTGATTCATAGGTGGTCATCTTCCTCATTGTGATCTCACATGGAAGAACAGGTACTTTCATACGGACACTAATCCCATTCATGATGAATCTGCCCTCATAACCTAACCACTTTCCTGAGGCCTTTTCTCCAAATACCATCACATTTGAAACCTCTTAATGTGTGAAACTTAGAGAGCCGTAAATGTGCAGTCCATAGCAATGCCCAACCAAACCTCAGTAATCACTGTAGATAATGTTTTGCAAATCTGACTCTCTCCTCTCCTGCCATCACTGTCGTCCCACCACCACCACCTTCTAGCTGAGTACAAAGTAGGCAGAGCAGTGGTAGGAAAACAGCACCACAAAAATCCAAGGACCCTCCTATATAATTCAGAGTTTGCCAATACACTTTTCAACCTAATAAATGTATAACCCAGATATAATTTTAAAACTTATGGCAGCCAAACTTAATTGTAAACTTGATTGGCTTGGGAGCTGCATAGAGGATTAGTAAAGCATACTTCTGGGTGTGTCTGGGTGGGTCATGGAGGCATGGTCTTGATGTCTATGTCTGGTTCCTGCCTTTTCTTCTCTGGCACTGTTCCCCTGCTCTGTTTCCATCTGCCATGAACTGAACAACTTTGCCCTACTGTCCTTTGGCCGTGACGTCCTGGCCTTGGAGCCAATTAACCATGGACTGAATCCTCTGAACCGTGAGCCAAAAAGCCTCTCCTCCTTTAAGTTGTGGGTACCAGGTATTGTGTCTGTGATGGGAAAGCTGAGTGTTGATGGCAAGCATCTATACTATGCTCAGGAAAAGGGTACCACTCCTGGGTACTGACCACCATCTAGCAATCCCTTCAAGAACAGACCACAAAAGCAGCTACAATAACTCCTCATTTGATTCTCATCTCAATGTAGCATTATCTGTGTAAATTAAATTTAATCTTTTGATGAGATGCTGAATCAAACCTATTCTTTTCTATATCTCCCACGGCTTGAATAGGAACACCAAATAAAGAGAATATAGCAAATCCCACAATGACAGTAATATATGAAAACACAGATACTAGAGTATGGTGAAATCTTAAAATTTAAGAAAAAGTAAAACAGCCGCCTTCCTTCACCACCACCTCTGGAGTGTAGACTCTGCCAGATTCAGCTGCTGTATTACTAAAGTAAAAGCTGTCAAGAGCTCAGAATGAGCTGATCCTGCTGACTTCATTTTACCAAAGGACCCAAGAAAGATTCGGGTTCAATAAGGACAATCATTGTATCAGTGGAGTTGACTCTTACCTGGGAGGCCTGTCAGTTCCCTGAGATGTGAAGTTTCTTCTGCAGTGTTTGCTGTTGATGGCTGTATAATTAAGGTTCAGCCCATGGTTTAAGCAAATCTGTCCTGTAAAGCGCCTTTGGAGTTGACATTATTCATTGTCTCTAATGACATGAGATCTGGAAGGACCCCTTTACCCCCCTTGGTCCCTTTCCCTTTTGCAAAAAAATCTATCTCCCCTTTGCTGTTATCTTTTATTTTCCTCATTATATTCTGGGTTTTTTATATGAAAGAAGCCATGCGATATTTAAGTTTATGTGCCCGATTTATTTCACTTAACATTATGGTCCCCAAGTGCATCCATTTTCCTACAAATGACTCAAGTTTATCCTTCTTTAAGGCGGAGTAGCACTCCACTGTGGTTTTTATTGTGACACTGTGCTAACAGGAGCAATCTCCAATGAAGCCTCCTTCCTGCCAGTCCCTGCTGTGGGAAAGGGCAGCCTCCTCGTGATGATTCCCCTCCTCCAGCTCACTGGGGATGTTTCTGCTCCACCTCTTTGAGATGGGAGACAGCAGAATGTGGCCTGGTGAGCAGGCGCTCCAGCCAGCTCTGGCTGGTGCTTCCATGAGTCTCCCAGGGCAGTCTGGAGCTCCCCTGGCAACCTGCTCTGGCCGTGGGTTTTCCTTCAGCTTCCATCTCAGGGCTGGGTTTGCTCCAGATCCACTCCACAAGCTCCCTCAATGCTGTGCATGCCCACTCCTCTGGGGCACTGCTCCAAACGACCCAGACCCCTTTACCCAGTCAGAGACCTGCCAATCGCTGACTCTGCCACCTAGGGTGCGAAGGCAAGTGGCGCTCATTCTCTCTTCCTTCTTCCTCCTGCTCATATTCTTCTTCCTTTTCGCCTCCAATCCCTCTCTTCATCCTCCTCTTCTGCTCCTCCTTCTCTCGTTCTTCTTCCTCCTCATCCTCATCCTCTTATTCCTCTTTCTATTCCTCTTATTTCTCCACCTCCTCTATTCCTCCTCCTCATTCTCCTTTTATTCCCCCTTCTCTTCCTCTTCCTGCTCTTCTTTCTCCTTCTAGTGCCCCTCCTCTCTTTCTCTTTCTTTCCCTCCCTCCATACCTCCTCTTCTTCCTTCTCTTCTTCAGCCTCTCTCTTCTCTCTCTCCTTCCTTCTCCTCTTTCCTTCTTCTCCTTTCTCTGCCTTTCTCTCCTTCCTGTCTTGTTCTCTTCCTTTCCCTCTCAGCACCAAAGCCATAGCCTGCATCCCTCAGTGTGTGTCCCCCAGATTTCAGGGACGATACTCACTTAGTTACCTTCATCAGTTTAAGGTAAGGGAGTGAGGAAGATATGCAGAATTCCCAAGCTCCCCACCTCTACCCCTTTGGTGGTGATGCAATTCTGAAGTTGGCAGTTTCCAGAGCTCCTCTGCGTGTCCAGCATATGTTCCAACCCCTTCTTTAGAACATAACACCTTTTGAATCTTGGTGCCCTCATGGAAACTTCCAACTTAGCATTCTGTTCTAATTATGTTTCGTGGCAACCTCCTGTTTTCTATTCTTAATGGTAATCTATTTCCATGATAAAATTATAACATGCAAATAATTCAAAGGAGCATAGTGCTATTGCCTCGAAATTACCAAACTTGTGGGTAAAATTAATTATGAATGAATATTATTAGACACAATATGATTGGTATCAATTGGTAAATTGGTCAATTGGTAAATTGGTCAATTGGTAAAGCATAGTATTTAGTGCTTTTCCTGCATTATCTTTTGTATGTGACTGTGTATGTGTGTGTGTGTGTGTGTGTGATACTGGAAATTGGATCTATAGTCTTCACACTGAGCTACAACCTCCCACACACACACACTGTTTTATTTATTTTGAGAAAGAGGCTTACCTAAGTTGGTAAGTTGTTGAAGATTGGCTGCTTCCATTGGGTGATCTCTCAGCTCTGAAAAGCTACAAGCTCTTTGTTCAAGTACAGACAAAGTGATGGTCGTGTGAGCAAAAGCCTCTTGACCAAAAGGTACTGAGGTCACGCAAATATTTGCTCTCTCTGCAGATGCATTGAAAGACCTGAGAAAGTACCTGGTTTAGAGCATCTACTGGTTCCCTAATCTTAAAGATATGGGCACCAAAATTACTTGTCAGTTTGACATCTGCAATCACATTCTTTTAGCAGACTTTAACAGCATATCATAGACTATAACAACATGTGGCCATCAGATGATTTGTCTGGGCTCCTGGCCTTCTGTAACACCAACCTCTGGCTGCTGCTGGTGACATCTACATGTCAGTAGTGGATACATGCAGGCATTTCTCCTCTTTCAGTCCTGATTCAGCCAGTCTGAGACACAGAAGGGCATTATCACAACTACCTAAGAATCCAAAACAGCCACATGACCTGAACTACAAGGGATTGCAACAGTCACAAAATACTCTTCATGATTGTTTAAACAATAATTGCTGCTGAATTTATGATAGTCCTAGTTGGGTATAAGTCACACAAATTCTTGTGGCAATAGAGATCTTTTAAGTATGTGTGCTCATGAACACTAATCATTTCCGTGATGTTCTTAAATTGTTCTTGAACATGAACTCTATTCCTCTTCACTCATCTAAGGAAAGAGACAGACAGGTACGATCAGCAAAACCAAATAAGTTACCTGTCAAAGAAGCCAGAACTCTTTCAGGTCACAAATTATCATTAGAATCAGGAGTGGATCTTGGCCTGGTGCAAGCATTCATCAAAGATGAACTATGATGTGTGGACGGTCAGGACAATGACATAGAAGATCATTGCAAATGATGCCTGAGCCATTTGCTGTGGGAGTGATGAGTAATAACTTCACTCCAAAATTTCTAATGTTGTAAGCTGGGCATTGAGCAGGCTGTGCTTTCCGAATCAAAGTGGAAGTAAAAGAATCAAGGGCCAAGGATTCATTGAGGCATTTTTCTTCACACTTGGATGATGACAATAGCATCCCAGCTCTCCTGCTCTGTGGTTGCCTCGGTTCATTCCATCCAATGCTGTCATACTCACTCCTGGAATAGCTTTGTCCAGACCTCCTTCTCCAGCTCCCATCAAAACCCATGACCCAGGGGCTGGGAATTTAGCTCAGTGGCACAGCGCCTGCCTGGCAAGCGTGAGGTCGTGAGTTTGATTCCCAGTACTGGAAAAAAAAAGCCATGACCTGTGCCCTTGGACAGATGGACCCTGTAGCCTGGCTCAACCTCCTCTTGCATCCAAACGGGTCCACTCACCACCCTCCATGTCTCCCACCTTATCACTCATATCACATTAGTTCTCACTCCTTTACCCAAACCCACTCAATCTCTAAGACACCATTTAGCCCCCGTGCCTTCTGAGATTCTGCCTGAACCACCTGCACCTTTCTTCCTCTGAAGTAGCCCATTCCTTCCCAGTATTCTTTTGAGCAGCCACAATGTAAGTCTAGATATTTTTATCAGTTGTACTTGCCTACTCATTGCATGCTTTTCATTTCCTCCCTTCAACTGGTAGAATGTTTGCATTAGTGTCTTCTCACCCCTGCTCTGTCCCATCGTATCTCCTTCTCATCTCCGTGGCACAGGATCTGATGCTTATAGAAGAAAGGCTCTCCATGTATTCAGTAGCACTACCAGAGTCCTTCATACTTTAGGAGAGCATGAGTTAGTTTTGAATATTGAATGGCTTAAGCAAAAGTCAGACCTTCATTGCGCTGTGTTCAGCAACACCATCTTCTATCAGGACTTCTGCTGGCAGTAAATCCATAGGATTTGGAGGAACTGGGTAGTCAACTCCTCCAAAATCTAGCTTTAAGACCAGGTCTCAGAAGCATCCTCTTTCTACCTTTGCCTTCAAACCAGGAATCCCCTATGACTTTATCAAACCTCAGTTTTAATTTCCTGATTTAATTGAAATATGTGTAGATGCAAACACTTCCCTTGAATCTAAGGCCAGTTTGAAATGTGACTTCAAGTGCTGAGACGGATAACTGTTTATGAGTATGGAACATCTTGACCTCTCTACCTCAGCACTTCTCAGCTCCTTGTGGTGATCTCCAGGAAGCCAGAGCGGGAGTCCCATCTGGCTGTGTGGAATTGCTAAGGGAAATTGGAGCCATCCTAAGCAAAACAGGCTCATCAGAGAATCTTTAGACAATCTAGGGTGTGATCGTCTGTACCTTTCAACAAAAGGGAGCAAATTAAAACCAGTATATTGTGATGCCTTAGAGAATATGACAAAATTCTCCACAATGCACTGCCACATTTTAGGCAAGCTGAGATGGTGGTGCCAACGCCACTGAAGGAGGAGCAAAAGGGTAAAATGCACAACTTCTCAAAAGGCTTCCTGACTTCTGATCTATGCCTGACCCTGCCCCTCACTTCATGGGCAACTCAGTATAGCACAAGGCTCTTTCCATCGGACCATTACAGAGTCCTCTGGCTCCAATGATTCCAGTGTCCTATGCCTGATGAGTGATGCTCAGACCTAAGAAAAAAGAGAGCGGAGATTGGCGAGGGGATACAAAGGGTGATACAGTGAACATTTAAGAAAAAATTTCACAGTAAATAATCCACTGCTATAAACCCCCTCCTTAAAATAGCCTCCCTTGCTTTGAGCAGATTTATCCTACCCTTCTTGATACTTTCTGAAGCAGTTCTGGAAGTCTTCTTTTGTGACTTTACTGGGTGTTTCTTGAGTGTCTTTACCAGGTGTTATCAAAAATATGGTGAATGCTGCTGCTGAGTAACATCCAAGGTAAAGGCAGGCTTATAAAACTATGTATGTCCTCATCCACCTATCCACCAGATCCGTTTCCATGTGACTTTGGGCTTGCCCCCAAAGTCAAAAATGACCTCAACAAGGCAACATTTTTAATCAGTTCAGGACATTGAGGCAACCACAACAGCACAGCTAGAGACACTCATGAAAGACGACTTCCAGAACTGCTTCACAAAGTGGCAAGAATGATGGGATGAGTGTTTGCAAAGTGAGAGGGAGGGTTTTGAGGATGAATAATGGCAGTGTGGATTTTACTGTAATTAATTTTTAAAATTTAAGCATTCACTGTATTTTTAGATCATACAGCATGGGTGGCAAGTGCTTGAGAAATGCCACAGCTCAGTGCTGGGATGCGAGGCTCTCCTTAGGGAAGAAGTTGGTGAGCATTGTTTGTCTTTCTGCTCCTTCCTTCACCCACAAAGTGCATCTTGTTACCAGGGAGGCAGCAGGGACTCCTGTCAATCATCCTGGGGCAGCAAGCCTCTCTCCTCATCACAGCACACTCCGTGACTGTCATGGGCTGTGCTTTCTCTCAAGCTCCTCACCCTCACAAGCTCCTAAACACAGTGACATCACACCTAAAATAGAACCCACCAGCCCTGCCACATGCACCTGGCTTTCAGCTCAGGCCAGTCAAACAGAGTGAGGTGGCGACCTGAGACACAAGGGCAGCCAAGGTGGGCAGGCTGGTGGCTGAGCTTCCACTGTTGTGTGTGTGGCAAGGGAAATTACCCAAATTGGCCTAAGACAGCAGCTCTGCTCGCCAGGCCTCTTTTACACGGCCTGTGGGGTCACAGGAAGTGGTACCCCAGGCTGTTTAACACAAAACCACTCATCAATATAATACTTATACACTATGCCTTCTCCCGGTGGACTCCTCCTGAGCCGCTGGTGCTGATGGCGCATGTTCCTTGCTGATGCTTTGGGATAGATCTCACAGATTTGTTGACCGCAGGCCGCCAGCTCCCTGGGGCACAGCTTACCACTCCACAGCAATCCCTTGACTTTTATCTGAATCCATGACAACTTCCATTGACACCTGATATTCACTCAGCTCCTCCATTAGGGTCAAACCCCAGAGTCTTCTGTGGTGGAGGAAATAGCCCCGGGAGGAGGAACTTTATCCAGCATGATCTGTCCCCACAGAGTGTAGCCATGGGGTTCCTCTGTGGTCCCAGTGGCATCTGGTTTTCCAGTCATAGTTGAGTCAAAAAACCATTCACTACAGCCTGGGGGTCTGGCTCAGTGCTAAAGCATGTGCTTCGCATGTATTAGGTCCTGGTTTTCAAAAAACTTCCCTGGAAAAGAAACCATTTACTGAGAAACTATTTCCAAAGGCCTGTGTGAGTGTCATGGGGGTGGAAACTGAGGTCATTTATCAACTCAGTGTGCAGCAGCTTCTAGGCTCATGGGAAACAAACCAGGCTGCAGTGTGCCGTGGAAGAGTGGTGCTTCCCAGCGTCTGTAGATGGTGGAGAGAGGAGGCAAAGATGGAACAGCAAACGTTTGGAATCAGCCAGACCTGGATCTCAGTTCAGTTCCAGTTCTGTCACCTCCCCACTGCTCCCGCAAGAGACTCCATGGTGTTTCTTTACCTCCGTGTGGAATTAGTGGAGCCATGACTAATCCCCAGCCCATAGAGTTGTTATTAGAATGCAGAGGAAAGCATAAACCTCAAAAGGCTTCCTGAGGTTTCTCATTGCTGTGTTGATGATCCTGAGGTGGTGGGAACTATGGTTCACATCTGGGAGGGAGCAGAGCTGGGTAACCGTCCCACAGTGTTTACAGGAGGAATGACACCCACACAGTGAGCTCCCCCATGACTCTCTAGAGAGGGACCTGCAGCACCTGGAGACAGTTCAGGTTCTTACAGATTTATTCCGTCCCTAACAAAGTGTAAATTCTCCAGACACCTGGGATGTCTGTTGCTCCCTCCAATCCATAATGCTTTCCTCCCTCCTCCATGAAAAATCACTTTTGCATTACAAAAATATTTAACTTTACTGACCCTAACATATCCAGAGCACTTGGACATAGCCAGGCCCCTGCTGAAGTCAACCTACAAGCTCCATTTACTGGATGCAAAGAAAAGCCTGTCCTGCTCCCTACCACGCGGGCCCGTCTTCTAGAGTCCCTTCAAGCCCCAGTTTAAAAAGCATCACTTAAAGCCTGACATGGGGGTGCACACCTGTAAACCCAGCACTTTGGGAGGCTAAAGCAGGTGAACCTCAGTTTGAGCCCAGCCAGGGAAATTAGCAAGACTCTGTTTCAAAAATTATTTTTAATTTTTTTTTTTTTTTTTTTTTAGGAAGAGCTGGGGGTGTAGCTCACCCTGGTTTGAAAGTCCTGGTTTTAATCCTCAGTAGAAAAAAAATTATTATATTTTTCTGATTTCAGCCTTTAGAAATCATTTTCCCTCTATTTTAAGAATTTCAGACAGGTAAACATTTGTGGTCCTGATTCTCTCAAGCCTTTGAGAAGCTTATGTCGTTTGACAAATGTATCACAGCTAGCAGGTGACACGGGTAGGAATGGAATTAGATCTTCAGAGCCTGGGCTCTCAACCATTATGAGCACTGGGATGCTAAAGGCTCCTAATCTTGCTGGGGGTGTCAAGACATCAACCTCAGCCTTGAGAAACAGGATATCAGGGAAAGGCAAGGTTAGAGGAGTAGATGGAAGGGATGGACTTTGGTTGAGGATCGCTAGAATTCAAGGTACATGAAGCTCCTTGTGGGAAGAAGATTAGGCTCTCCAGGTAGACAAAGGCCATGAGTGCTGAGAATTCCATCCTCTCAGCAGCACCTACCTCACAGGGTGCTTATGAAGAGTGCATGAGTTCACATAGGTGAGGTGCAGGAACCTGTGCTGCCCTGGCAGAAATTGCACATTTATGTACCTACCTGTGCTTGATTTTTATTTTTAAATAAGATATTTTCTTCCCTCAGTGAATTCTGTCCACATTCGGTTACCTCTTCTTTGAATATGCATCTCCTACCCTGTTTTCCATGTTCCCCTTCACAGATCCTGAACTGCCTTCTGGGAGCCTCTCAGCAGCAGGCAGTCTTCAGTGGCATGGATAGCCCCTCAACTGAGCCCCGGTCCTCACCCTTGTGCCTGTCTCTTGCAGATTATTGGGACCATTCCACTGATGCCTAATCCAGGGCCTTCAAGCCAAGCAACAAGCGGCACTCAGGGCCTTCAAGTGCAGCCTATCACCCCCCAGCTCCTGACAAATGCCCAGGGCCAGATCATCGCCACCGTCATCGGGAACCAGATCCTGCCTGTGATCAACACCCAGGGCATCACACTCTCCCCCATCAAGCCAGGCCAGCAGGTAAAAGTCCCACGTCAAGACAGCCGAGCCCACTTTCCCTTACCTCCTTTCTCCTTTCCTGTTCTCAATCCATGAAAGGTAACCTTCACATTACAAAATATTTAACTTCACTAAGCCTCGCATATTAATACTTATCAAATGTAGGCTTCTCAGACTGCTGCCTACAAAAAAGGCATAAAAATAGGAAGTTCTGCTTGTTCATTTCACTCAAAGATGATGATCTGGTTAGGTTTTTTTTTATTCAGATATCAACTGAGCACTGCCTATGTGTTTATCCTAAAGGCTGGGTACAGAGCACTGAAGAAGAAAGATTTAGTCGCTGACCTCATGGAGCTTCTGGTTAACCGGTTCCATCGAAAAACTCTTATCAGTAGGCCCCTGATTAATTGCTAAGAAACACATGAAAGAGAAGTGCTTTCTGATTTTAAGGAGCCAGACACACAGTGTAATAAAGCAGAGAATGTCCTGTCGTGGGGCAGGTAGGAGCACAGGGATGACAGTGACCTGCTCTGCCCACAGAATTCTAAATCTCTGCAGAGAAAATAGCTTGGGAACAGATGGGCCAGAGTTAACTTGGTAAATGAATGGATGACAACATTAACCTGCAGGGGTTACATTCCCAGGCAGTGGGAAGAGCAGGCACAAGGCTAGGCAATGGGAAAGAGGATGGATGCTGAGAAATAGGAGAAATGCTGATGTGACTGGAATGCAGCATAAGCAGAGGACAGTCGCATGACCCTGGACATGTTACAAACATCTCTGTGCCCCCATTTCTTTCTGTGTGAAAGAGAGACAAACCAGTGTGTTGGGTGTTTTCCTACTGCTGAGAGAAAATATCTGATGCATCTGCAAGTTAAAGGAGGAGGGAGTTACTTTGGCTCACATTTTCAGAGGATTCAGTCAATGGTTGGTTGGCTTCCAGACAGAAACAGATGGAAGGGCCTGTGGAGGGAAGGTGCTCTTATCGCGGCATCTAGGAAGAAAAAAGAGAAACAGAGGAAAGGGAGGAGCAAGGGACAAGATCATACCCTTCCAAGTCATGCCTCCAGTAACTCACCTCCAATAGGTTCTCATCTCCTAACAGCACATTCAGCACTGAACTCATCCGTGGATGGATCTGCTGATGGGTATCACCCGTATTATCCAATCACGTTCCATATGTCCTGTCTCTGAACACATGAGACTTTATGGGGTCATTATAGATCTAAACCATGACAAGCAGCAACTACCTCACAGGGTGCTTATGAGAAGTACATAGGTGAAGCTCTTAGAATAATGTCTAGTATAGAGCAAGCACTAATGTTGTTGTGATGTTGGTGCTGGCGGTGGTGGTGTTGGTGGTATGATTTGCTCTGAAGCCCTGGCATCTATAAAGAGTAGTTTTAAAGGTAAATGGCATGGCTGACTTCTCTTTTTTCCAGAAAACAACTCTGATAGCAGTATGCAAAGACGTTATCAACAAACCACTTAGGAGAGGATAGTAAAACACAAATAAGAACTCATGAGAGCCTGTAATAGATAACTGAAAATAAGAGTATGGATTCATACTAGAGCTCAGGACAGGACAGCTGGATCTGGAAGGCATTAGTACATTTGTCATAGCTGCAAATCCATGGAACATGCACAGAAAGCAGGAGGAGCAGAAGAAAGACCCTGGGGTCACCTGGAGAAACACCAGCTCTTAAGGGGTAGGAAAGGAAGGCAAGAGCAAGAGAAGAACCTCGAGCACAATGATCTAGCATCCAGGAGTTTCAAAAAAGGAGATGAATATCAAATGCTGCCGAGATGAAACCAGGTAAAGTCGTAGAGAAGCGTTGTGATTTGTTGTGATGTTCTAAAGTGTAGCTCATCTCTATTTTAAATGCCTAGAAACAAGTTGCTTGCTAACTGGAGGAATCAAGAAGTAAGAGGTGGCCTTGGAGCTTGGGACACAGCTGTAATCTCAGCACTCTGGAAGGCTCAGGCAGGAAGACTGCACGTTTGAGCCCAGCCTAGGTAACAGTCCCTTAGCAAGAACCTGTCTCAAAATAAAAAATAAAAAGGGCTGGGGATGTAGCTCAGTGTGAAAGCTCTAGGTTCAATCCCTGATACCACAATCAATCAATCAATTGATTGATCAATCAATCAATCAATCAATCAGTCAAAAGCTGGAGCATACACTAACAAAAGAAAGCCGATGAAAGGGAGCTATGAAGACTAACAGTAAATATATGGCCCAGCATACAGTTATGTATGACTTGCTGGAAAATTGAATAATGTAAAGTAATTAGCATGAAGATAAACACAAAGGAAAAGAGAAGAAGACACACTGATGTCATCACGTATCTACAGCAATGCCGAGAAATCTTCCGGTGACGTCAGCCATGGCTTCCAGTTGGCTTCTGATCTAATGGAAAACAGCCACTTCTTGGTGGCATTCAGAGGCCATGCTTGGAAAATCCATTTGTTTGTTCAATTCATATCTAAAAATGTGTTTAACAGGAAGATGTCTTGATCACTTGCCTGTGCCTGGCACTGTACTCAAAAGCTGGACTGTAATGGTGGCAGGCAAGCCAGATCCCATAAGAGGTACCCATTCATGAAAGACTGATTCTCCATGAACCTAAGGTCAGTAGTCAATGTCATGAGAAGGAAGTGAGCAAATTATGAGAATGGTTCGCAAAGAAACCTCATCCAGTAAGGAGGTCAACAACAGGAAACAGCAAGCCAAGTCTGAATATGCTTCCTAGAGAAGAGAAACCTGTGTTCTTGCACCAAATCTAAACCTTTACCTTGGGGAGCCAAGGTTCCCATGCACCCTTTCCTCCTCCTCTTCCTCTTCATCTTCATCCCAGCAGGAAAGCATCCCTGCCAGACCTACTGTCTCTTGGCTCACTTATTTCATTTACCTTTTACAAGGATCCATTTGTTTCCCCAAATAAAACAAGATTCTTTGTTTTTATTGGCTTTTTAAACCTTCATTCTAGCCATGTTCATAATTATTTCCAGGCAGAAAAAAATAAAAAATCTCTCTCTTTTGTGCAATCTGCTAAAAACTAAAGCTATTTCTGTCAGCAAAACCAAGTTGTAAATTGCCCCAAAGGTGATGAATTAGTGAGAAATCATTAACATTTAATATAAAGTAGCTCTCACTCTCACCTGAGTTTCAAGGGTGGGTGTGTGGGTGACAGCTGTTACATAAAATGATTGCTCTAGATTTGAGGGGTGACAGTTTGGATGTGGAAGGGCCTCATCAAGGAACAGCGTGCTTCCTCAGCTCCTTGCCCACAGTGGCTGTCAGAAATCCAGTTCTACCATCTCTCTCATGGCCCCAGCCACACCTGAGAAGCTTCCTCCCACTGTACCTATCCACGCTAGGATGAGACTCTGTTATAGCTGAGGGGAGAGATGATCTTCTGCCAGTCTAGCCACCATCTCCACCACTCTCTTCATGGCAGAATCAGAGATCTAGCAGATGGAAAGAAGAAGCCAGCTCTTGGCAATGTACCTTGGAAATCCAACTCATTTCAGCTACAACTAACATCCAAATGGTGGGATTCCCTTTTTTGATGTACATGGGTACTTCTCCCATGTATGCTCATGAAAGAATGGTATGGGAACTGTCCCAGATGCCCAAGTCACAACAGGCACCTACAGGCCTCTTATTCAAGGCCTGCATGAGAGCTGTATCCCAATCCCAGAAAAATCAAGGGAACTCATGGTGAACCTGGTCAGAAACATCAGGAAAATGAGTAATATTCATTCTTGGCCTCAGCCCTGGTTGATTTGGGCAAATCAATGGGAGATGTTTATCCCACATATAAACATCTGTGAGCGTAAGGATCATAAACTGCCCATAGTCAAAAAGTAAAAAGCTCAGGACCACAGGTATAAGGATAGTGGTCTTCAATTTTTTTTTTTAAATATTACCCTTTACATTGGCAAAATATAATGTAGACAATCACCAAAAATAAAGGATTCCTATCACCCAGTAGAGAGTTTCTCAATTTATTTTTTCAAGTGATTTATGACAAATGCTTGATCTCACAAGAGCATAGTTCTGACAATAAAATATGTCATAAATTACAGAAGTAGAGAGTTCCCTAATCCATGCTCAGAAGGAAGTCCACTTTTGCCAAGTAAATTCCATAGTTACCAGACCAGAGGAGCTGGAGAGCTTGGTTTTAATTTAAGAAATAATAATTAGATCCTTAATTGAAATTACACATCTGCCTATCATTAACTAAAGGAAACTGAATAAAATCTAAGAAAGCAGTATCCATTTCTGTTGATGATTTATTCCAGTGATGAAAAATCAAGAAAAACCCTGCAGAGTTATTATCTGAAACACAAACAACATTTAAAAGTGCATATACTGGAAACCAACAGCCCTAAATGTGACTTTCACAATATCACACCTTTGTGGGCAGAGCAAGAAAATCAAAGTCAGAATAGGACTGGATTGAAAAAATGAAACTAAAGTCTGAATGGGCATTAAAAAATTACTTAAAATAAAAATATCCAGTGGACATCAAAAGTAACACTTTGTTCCCTCCCAAGGATTCCAGAGCTACAGCTGCTACAGCTTAGAGTAACTCCCCACAAATCAGAGAGTAACTCCCACTCCCTGGTTTGCTTTCCCCTGGTTACCCTGTGAATATTCTATGAGTTAATGGTTTCTTTACAAGCCACACAGACATCATTTTTGTGTATATTTATTCTCCCTTTGACTAAATCCTAACCAAAAGTAAGGGGAGATTTTAGTCATGAAGCGGGCACATGTATTTGAAAGGAAGGCAACTTGTAATATCAAAGCATGGAAACTTCTCAAAAAGCAGACACCATAGCTAAAATACTGGAAGACTACCATCTATGAAGGCATTCAGTTCTTTCTTCAAAAAGGAATCTAATCGTGGTGCTAACAGAAAGCGAATGGGGGCAACTTACTGAAATTGGCTCTTTTAAAATCCTACACTGTTACCCAAATCCATCCGTACATTTCCAAGTAAATACAGAAATATATACTTGTTTAGCTATTTGTTTTAAAAGTCAGCTTCCCTTCCCAGCCCTGGTCTGAATTGGTTTCTCAGTTCTGCCAAGGAAGCATCCAGAATTTGACATAAATGAGTTGTTTCCACCCATAGGGATCTAAAATGGTATGGCAATCCCTAGATTGATGGAATGCTTATGGGTGATGCCAAAACACAACAACCCTTTGACTTTCAAACCACACCTACCCGCATCTCACCTCTTTGGCCTTACGTAGACACTTCCTAACAAGGGTCAGCTGGTGTGGCTCATACGCTATAATCTGTGCTGAAATGGTTTCGCCACCTTCCCTAGCTGGCAAGCTGCAGCTTACCCATCCTTCAGGATCTTGATCTGCTGTCATTCCTCAATCCCATCCCTGCAGCCAGGCTCCCTCACCTCTGCTTGCCTTCACTCCCTCATTCATTTTGGCCAAACTGTACTGTCATTAAAAGTCCACAGCTAAACAGCAGGGGTCAGACTGGTTCAGCTTTGTTCACCTCGTTCCAGTCCTGGCCCATGGTGGGAGGTTAGCCAACTTTCATTTAATTGCTGTCCAGCCATCACATTTCACTGTGTAAGGGCATAAGCAGGCTCCAGAGCCCTGTTTCCAGACAAGCTCAGCTCCATGCTCTGTGTCTTTCTGTCTTTCCAGTGCCTTCTGTCCTTTGCTGGTATTCTTCCAGGAAGTTTGGGAAGACCTTCCACCCAGTTCTGTCCTCTCTTTTTCAGACTTCAAAATATTTCTCCCTCCATACCTTCTCACCTATTACCTCAGCTATATTTAACTCATTATTTTCCATTCTGCACTAACATTTAACTTCCATTCTGTCATCTGTCATCTGTCCCTGCTGAGCTCTGACCACATTCCATGTTTGTCTGTGACTGCCTGGATAGCCCCTGCCTGTGTCCAGGCGTCATCACTGGATCTTTCTGTCATTCTAACTCTCCTCCCTTCTCACTTCCTCACTGTGCTTAGCATTAGGGATCTCTCTCTCTCTTTTTGTCTCTCTCTCTCTCTCTCTTTCTCCCTCTCTGTCTCTCTCTCTCTCTTTCTTTGCCACTGGTACTTCTGAGGTAATTAGTCTCCCTAAAGATAGGAGGTATAAAAATGTTGATCAAAGGACAATGTGTGTTTAAATTTTTAAAATTTATTACTGTAAAAGATTTATTACAGTAAAAGATTTATTACCATGGGCCCTCCGTCAAAATACTTTCCCTCACTTTGCACACACTTATCCCATCATTCTGGCCACTTTCTGAAGCAGTTTTGGAAGTCTTCTTTCCTGAGTATCTGTGTGAGGTGTGACCAAAGATACAGTGAATATAGTAGGCTAGTGCCGTCCAACAGAAAGGCAAGTTTGTAAAATCACTACATTGTGTCCCTGCCTGCCTATTTACCAGATCTGCTACTCTGCAACTTCTGGCTCTTCCCCAAAGTCAAAATGACCAGGAAAAGTAAACAATTTGAATTGATTCATGACACGGAGGCAGCCAGGAGAGCACAACTGAAGATACTCAGGAAAGAGGACTCCAGAACTGCTTCAGAAAGTGACGAGAACAATGGGCTAGTGTGTTCAAAGCAAGAATTTTACAGAAGATTAATGGCAATGTGACCTTTACTGTAATAAATTTGTTTAATTTAACTAGTCACAGATATTTCAATATGGGGCTCTTCTTCCTGTGTAAGTTATAGAGATATTTCAAGTTGTGGAATAGAGCTTAGAGGAATAAGTTTCCAAAACGCTGCCAAAAAGGTCACTTCCTCCTGGCTTTTATAAACTTCCCACAAAGAAAGCTAAAATCTTCCCCACTGTTATACTCCAGGTTCTTGAAACTTTTCAAGACAGATTATCCCCATGTCAACCTTAAATCTTTCAGCAAATTTAATACCTGCATTCTTATCTTGTCCATAATAGCAACAACTCCTCAGTAAGACTTTGGTGTTCCTTATATCTTCCAAATTAGTAAGAGTTCTTATTGTGTCTGGGCTCAGGCTTCTCTTGTCTAGACATAATAAACCCATTCTTTTAGCTGGGTGTCCTGGTCACTCCTATAATCCTACACTCTTAAAGGCTGAGGCAGGAGTATAATAAGTTCAAGTCCAGCCTGGGAAACTTAGTAAGACCTATCTCAATTGTTTAAAAGATGAAAAGGATTGAGGATGTACCTCAATGGAAAGGCCCTGGTTCAATCCCTCATGCCCATCAAAAATAAAATAAATCTACTCACTTTGCCCTTTTTCCAAGAGAAGCTTCTTCCTTCAAAAACCTGGGTGATTCCCCAAACAGCAGCATCTGAGAACTTGTTAGAAAGGCAAATTCTTGGTCTTCAATTTGGAACATGAACCAGAACTCTGAGTCAGAACTCTGAAGATGGAGCTCAGTGATCTGCTTTAACAGACCTCCAGGTGATTCTGGTGGAACTAAATTTCAAGAATACACTGATATAATTTCTCTCCTGAGCGCTTCTAAAATATACATGACCCAGAAAGATGCCAGCCAGAGCAAGGAGGGAACAGAGTCCCAGCCTCCCACCCCAGGACTCTGGCTGCTGTTGGGCCTCTCTGGGCCATGTCCCAGTGTCCCTTCACCACAGAGAGAATCCCATCCCTGCTTCCCGACACGTTTGTACACACCAGCCCACAGCCAATATGCCTGTGCAGATCCCAAGAATGTTTTCCAACCTCCCAGTGAATTTCTGTATATCTAATCCCACTTGAATGTTATTTCTTATAGCTGTCTTTCCCAACCAGTCTAGCACATTTTGTATTTGATTCCCTTCCCGAAGACATTCACCACCCTTATTTATTTTTATATCAGTCTTGGATTTAATGAGAAATTACTTTATTCCACAAATGAAAAACATCATGGAGGAAATGCTGCATCACACAGGAAAGATACACGGAATGGCAGTGTAGCAGTCATGAAGCCCTTTCTCCTATGTTGCTGCTTCCATCTCATTTTGTTTAATAGCTGAACCACCGGGCAGTACCAGCCAACACGGACAAACCAACGAAGCCAGCCTGCAAGAGCCCGCAGGAAGTGCCACGCTTGGCAGCCTCTGAGTTCTGGCCTCCCTGTTTGTCATTCTGCATGTGGGACAGACATCGACCCTCCTGTGGCTAACAAGGACTGTCCCTTCCCTGTCCTTACATGCTGAGTGCCTGTGCTTTCAGTCTATTTGCACCTGGCTCACAGCTCAAAAAAGGCAAGCAGTGATTGTGTGAATTCAGAAACAGGCAAACTCCAACTCTTACAGACAATCCAGTCAGGGTATAGTGAGTAAATAAGTAGAAAACAGGATGATATAAAAAGGATGCACTATGGGGGAAAGTAAGTTTGGAGACCTGCAGATACCAGAATTAATCGTATTAAGCAAAGGACAATTCATGAGCACCTCCCTCTGAGAGGTGTCCTCCATATGACACTAAAATCATAATAAACTGTTTTGTGTTGTTAATAGTCCTGGGGACTGAACTACGCCCTTTGCACTAAGATACATCCCTAATCTTTTTTCTTTTTTCTTTTTTATTTTGTGAGTATGGTCCCTCTAAGTTGCCCAGGATGGGACTGAACTTGCGATCCTCCTGTCTCAGCCTTCAAGAGTGCTGGAATTACAGGCATACACCATCACCACCAGCTATCATAAAATTTTTCAGTAATCTTTGAGCCACCAAAGAGCACCACATTTTCTTAAAGAGATGAAATTTTAAATGTTTTTGACTTGTAGAGAAAAATTAGAAAAATATTTAAAATTTCATAGTAGGAAAAAGAAGTGAGACGTGTTCAAATGAACAGATCGTGATGATTTGTGCTGGAGGTGACCGGCAGGATGGACCCAAGTCAAGCTGGAGCTCCCTCCTGCTTCTTTGATTTGCAGCCTTTCTCTTCCAGTGCTGAGAGGAGTTGAGACCAGCAAGTCCTCATGGAATGCTCTGGCTCTTGTTTCTTAGTAGGACTTGTTGTCCCAGGTACATCATTGCATCTTTTCAAATCTGTTTCCCCTTCTGTCTCAACATCACTGATACCTACCAAAGAGGACTATTGCCAAGTATGTAAAAGCATAGTAAGCAAGCAATAAATGGTAGCCACGGATTAGGCCTTTCAAGGTCAAGGCAATGTCACAAGACAGCTACACTTACAGAGTGTCTTAGTTTTCTTTTACCTCCAGGGTGGTAGAGGAATAAGATTTCCTTCATATTTCCAGTTATTCCCAACTGCCTGCAATTTCTTTTGGTAAGCTACTCCAGTTTTTCTGTCCAGTTATGTTTCAAGATTTATACATATGTTTTTATGCCAATAACCATACAACACACATATATATAATTTTACAGCTCTCAATATGTTTAAACACAGCATAATTAAATCAAATTAAATAGCACTCTCCTAATGCTGTTTATTTAAATTTTCTATATTGAATCCTACAGTGTTTCATGAAATACCTTATATATCTGCCTTGTCTTTTCTTATTTGGTGAACATATTTTAGGCATAAATTTTTTAGACCATGAACAGTGTGAATGTAATGAAAACTAATAACTAGAGAAAATCAAATTAGTGTAGTATAAGATGTCATTTTTAACCTACAAATCTGGCAAAAAGAATGTGACTATAATTTATTAGTGCATATTACTATTGCATAATGGTGGAGTTTGTTTTGGGAAAGTTGGTACATGTTAACATATCTTAGTCAGTTTCAATCCTATTACCCCATCTTTTCTCCTAAGCATAAAAGTTTTTAAATAAATACATCAAAATCATTACACCAAGAATTTCAAAGACAGGGTGCTCTTTTCCATGGTTTACCTGGAAGAATTGCAGTTGGGAGATGGAAGATGGAGGTGTGAAGAAAGAAGGAATGAGGGAGAGCTCAATCTCTGGGCTGGTCTAATAGGTACAATGGGCTATTTCATCTGGCTCACAGGTGCTTTTAGAAGTAACACACCTGTCTACACTGGCAACTGGAATGAAATATACAGGCTCCATTACAACGTTCCTCCTTATGTAATCCTCTTGATTTTTGGCAAGTATGACCC
Source organism: Chinchilla lanigera (assembly GCF_000276665.1). Classification (NCBI taxonomy): domain Eukaryota; kingdom Metazoa; phylum Chordata; class Mammalia; order Rodentia; family Chinchillidae; genus Chinchilla; species Chinchilla lanigera. The sequence continues at coordinate 4,039,372 of NW_004955460.1, read as the reverse complement.
TTTAAGAATGTTCAGAGTTTTGCTAGTTGAACTCTGCAGAGAAATCAGGGGCCCGATCCCCTAAAAAATAATTATTTACTTCGGAAGAAAAAAATATTTCTTAGAGTCTTAGAAATGTTAGATTCTACTCTCATTTTCCTAAAACATTGTTTTCCTCTCAATTTCTTCTCATAGTTCCACACGTAAGTCCTAGCTTGCTTTAGTGACCCCTAAGTGAGATTGTAGCCTAGTAATTTTTTTTACTGAATTGTGTCTGAGGAAGAAATATTTAAATTGATTATTATCTTACCCAGTTCCTTGACAGTACTTTACTCCACCCACAGCCAATAAATATTGATGGGATGGTAAAACTGAAGACTACCTATGATTCAGTAATTCAAAACTGTAAACAGCTTTTGCAAGTAATGATCTTTAGAAGGACAACTCAATAGGTGAGGGGGTAGATTGACATGCAAATATCCATCATATTTTATTGAGTAAATTAAAAATAGATTTAATCATTAATATATGTCCCTAAGGAATAAAATTTATTGGATTCAATTGTTGATTATGTGCTCATGAAATTGGCTAATTACCTTAGGCAGATGTTTGGTGCATATTAATTTGGGTTCCTGTGTTGACTGTGAGTATCTTTGGTTCATACCTAGCCTCCATTTAGAATAGCTGAGTCCCAATAGGATGTGCCCTTGAAATGTAACTGTAAGCCACTCACTCCTTAGGAGGGACAGTATGGCATCCTAGGAAGATCCCTGAATGGGGAAGTGGGATCCCTGATACCAATATTCAGCAGCCATGTGACTTCAGGCCAATCACTTACCTACCAGAAGCATAACAGGTGTATCTACTGCATAGGAATAGCATATGAATTGGAGAATGTTACTAGTAATCATTACCAATTTGGGAACAGAAGGGAAATAGCTCTATAAGCATATTTCCAATGTACTACCTTACTAACGATCATTTAAGGGTAAAATGTTTCCTTAACATTGAAACCCCTTTAGAGAACTAAAAAGACTGATAATCCAAAGTGTTGATGATGATGTAGAGCAAAGGGAATGCTCACCCACTGCTGGAGGGAATATAAAATGGTAGAACCACCTCAAAAAACAGTTTTGAAGTTTCTTAGGAAGTTTAATGTGCATTTACAGTATGGTCCAGTAATTCCACTCCTATTTTCATAAATGAATCAAAGCCAAAAATAAATATACACTTGTATGTAAATGTTTATAACAGTTTAATTAATCATATCCCCATAATGGCCACAAACTGGAAACAACTCAAATGCCATCAGTGGAGATATATACTATTCAGCAATAAAAAAGAATGAACTACTGATGCATGTAACAAAATGAATGAATCTCAAAAATAGTTTGCCAAGTAAAAAGTAAAAGAAACCAGCCGTGCAAAGGTGCATACTGTATGATTCAGTGTCTGCAACCATACCAAGTGAAAACACAGTGGGAGAAAGCACATCACTTGTTGGACAGAGACTGAAGGGGAAATTGATTGCAAATGGGAAAGAGAATTTTGTGGAAGGATAAGAAAGTTCTCTATATTGATTGTGGTGATGATTCCACAGGTATTCTCATCTGACAAAACTGAACAAACTGTGTTTGAAATGGGTGGGTGTATTTCATTATCTATAAATTGTATCTCAATAAAGTGAATGAAAGAAATGAACACACAATGGAAGGCAGTGATAAATGCAAAGTGGAGATGTCCTAGGCTGGCTCGTAGGTACTAAGAACATGGTCAAAGATTGGTTCCTGCTTTATGCACCAAAGTTCAGGGCCAGACCTGATTCTGCTGCCAGGCTGACCCTCCAGTATGATAACCTTGCTACACTTCTGTGAGTGTGACAATGGATAGAAAAGTTCTCTGTAAACCCAAACCTGCTGGTCCACTTGACAATTGAGGCTAATCATCAACCTGCGCCAAGCGCTGAGCCACCATCTTTCTAGGAGGACAGCACAGAATGGAGAGGGATCCCTTGCAGGCCTCCAAGTGGACCTGGAACCTGCTATCTTCTCCCTTTCTTTCCTTCCTGTCTTCAGCTCTGTTCCTCTCACCTCTCAGAGCAACACTCCTTTGCTAATTTATAAAGGAATAATGAATAAGCAGACACCCAGAGAGCCTTCTTAGCTGGACACAGTGACACACATCTGTAATCCCAACACTTTGGGAGGCCAAGACAGGAGGGTAGCCAGTTCAAGCCTGGCCTGCGCAACTTAATGACTTGGCAAGATGTTGTGTCAAAAGAAAAATAAATAAAAGGCTGGGACTATAGCTCAGTGCCATGGTCCTGGGTTCAATACCCAGTAGCCCCACCACCACCACACACAGACCATCTTCCTCAATGCACACAGAATTTCTAAATTAAATGAATTCTTCCTTGCTGCATTGTGACTATTAGCTTGGATGCCAAGGTCAGACTTTCTACATACAGAAATCAGCTGAAGGAACCTAAAAAGCCATTCAACCTCTGTGCCTTAGCTTCCTTGTTTATAAGTGAGGGTTTGAAATTGAACCCTCAACACAGGCTGCTGTGAGAATTCAAGAGAGGGGACATGAGCATCCTGAAGACAGTGGTAGCATAGAGCAAAAAAAAAAATCACAACTGAGAACTGCTGAAACCCCGGGGTATTTTTGTCCCAACTCCATCAATTCTCTTAATTTTCTGTAGAACATCAGAGAACATTTTATCAGTTCCACAGGAAGGCACCCAGACTCTTAGGTCTGGGAGAACAGAAAGTTCCCATGTACACTCAGCATGAGATGGAATTTCCCCCAAGATCCTAGTTCTGTAAGATAAAAATGGGGGGCCATGGCCACATATTTGAATCTTGCATTCTAAGTTGATTGTATTATATTTTATCCGTACATACTTGAGACACTTGTCAACTATGCTGTAATTGTACAAACAAGGAAAGAGAGTCCACCACAAGCCATGGCTGAGAAATGCAGAAAATTGGATGCTGTAGCAAGCCAAATAGGGAATCAGTAATATATTTATAATTATTACTAAAATGCCTGTCAAGCAAGCAGCAATATATTATATATATAAAAGAAATCCCTACCTGTGGTTTAGATCCTGTGTTCTTCCTCGGAAGTCTACTATAGATTCTTGGAAATAAAATGATTCAAGCTCAGATGAAACTTTCAATCCCTGGCATTTTCCCCTAATTTCTCATTCGCGTATCTTTTTTACATCCCCTCCATGTAGCTCCACCAACCCTCCCAGACGTCAGTGGGTCAAGGAGCCTCCCAAGGGACCCTTCTGCACCTGGCTCACAGCCAAGCATCCATGTCTCAAAGTCCCGTCCGACAGCCTTCCTCCTCTTCCTCCTCATCCTCCTCTTCTTCAGCTTTGAGCGTGGGCCAGTTAGTCAGCAGTAAGTATCCTTTCTGGCTCCGTTTAAATCATAGTGACTGTCTTTTCTCTCTTTCTCTCTTTCCCTCTCCCTCTCCCTCTTCCTCTCCTTTTCCCTATACCTCTCCCTTTCCCTTTCCCTTTCCCTCTCTCTCTGAGCATTTGCTAGTGCTGCTAAGCTGACACAGAGGCCAAGTCCCTATCAGGGACAGGTGGTTCCAAAGCCCACCCTGAGTTGGTACCTGCCAGGGCCGGGCTCCATCCTCAGTGGCTCTGATGTGCTGAGTCAGTCTTGCCACTTTAGAGGAGGGAACTGATCAGCTTGCAGGGCCATTAGCCACAGAGTTCAGTACTGAAAGAATCAACAGGCATGGAGCCAGTGGGTCAAGCTGCTTCTCTGTATGTTTGAAGTCCCTGCTGCTCTGTTTGTAAGTGTCAGAGGAAATAAAAGAGACAGTGCCTGTGGGAGGATGTGTGTGTGCACAGTGAGCTGCCTCCAAGGCCTATGGAATTCACCTGGGCTGCAGGCAGATGGGAAATATCTGAGCAAGCATTCCTAAAGAAAGAGCGTGCGAGTCGGCCTCCATGAGTAGGCTGTGTCTATTGATATATGAGATGTGATCAAAATGTACAGAAATGTATAGTTTAAAAGAAATGTATTATAGGAAAAGACACACTGCCATGAATCCCCTCTGAAATACTCTCCCTTGTTTCAAACACACTGATCCCATCATTCTTACCACTTTCTGAAGCAGTTCTGGAAATCCCCTTCTGTGAGTGACTTTACTAAGTGTGATCAAAACTATGGTGAGCACTATCCAACAAAAAGGCAGGCTCATGAAAACGTGCTGATGTATTCTCATCTACCTTATTCACTGGCTCTATCGCCATGAAACTTCTCATTCTTCCCAAAGTCAAATGACCGTGAAAGGTAAATATTTTGAATCGATGTAAAATATTGAGACAGCTACAACAGTGCAATTAAAAACACTCAGGAAAGAGGACATGCAGAACTGCTTTAGAAAGTAGCAAAAACCATGGAATAAGTGTGCTCAAAGTGAGAAGGAGTATTTGGTAGGGAATTAATGGCATTTTTTTTTTTTTACTGTGACAAACATTTAACCACTCATCGTGTTTGTCGATCACACCTTATACATAACTTGTAGAAGTGGTTTTTGACCCTAGGTGAAGACAGTAGATATATCACATGAAGATAGAACCATGTAAAGATTAATGGGACAAGGACGAGATTAACTGTCACTCAAGCATCTTTAAGTAGAATTTTTACTTATCTACAAAGTCAAATATCATGTCCACTGATTACAGTTCACCAGAAACCAAGAGTCCAATAGTTGTAGGATTGAAAGGCTAAAGCTTTGCATCAGCTAATGCGCTTAAATGAGGACACATGTGAGTATCTGCTGCAGTGCAGAATGAAGAATGCCCTGTTATAACAGAAACAATCAGCAGCTTCACACAGCATGCAGCAAATCTGGTGATGCGAAGTAACTCCCTCAAATATTACACACACAATATGGTCTGTCATGTAGATAACTCAGAAGAGAAAGATGATTGTGTGTGAGGGCAAGAATGGAAGGAGGCACTATGGAAAGATGTTGAAATGCCCTGGTCTTTCTTTGGACTAGCCTCGATACTCTTGATCTTAAAGACGGGTCAATATTAAACAGAGTTTCAGGGTTCATGTGGCATTTTTCCATTGGCCCTGTATTTTAGATTGCCCAGATATGCAACCCCTACATATATAGGCTAGATACCCTAGTCTTACTTGACTAAAATTCACATTTTACCAAATAAAGAAACTCTTTATAGAGTCGCTGTGGGGAAAGATTGAAACTTTGGTCCAATTCAATAATCTTCTTGTTGTACTTCTGCAAAATATAACACTTCTCAATAGCAACAGTATCATAAACCTAGGGTAGGCTGTTAAACCTTGGTTCTGAAATGAAAGATACCAAAGTCAAGTACCTTGTACAAACATAATAAGTTAAATATGAAACAAAAGTATAAATCACTCCATTAATACATTATTTTACACAAGATGAGTACTCAATACATGTTCGATGGATAGAGAGATGGTCACATGGATGGACAGACCATGGACCGACAGATAAGTAGAAGTGGGCTGTCTCTGGGCTTCTGTCACAAGCTGGACAAAGAAGGTTTTGCCTTATTCCAGAATCAGTACTTGAGGGCTGGATGGAATTTCACTTGCATAGCAGCCATTGTGACATCTCAGTTCTATGTATCTGAGAAATGATCTGAAATGTAAAGACCTGGAGAGAGACCAGCTACACCACACACACTTGAAATAGGGAAGTCCAAGCTCACATGCAGAGCCTGCAGGGTAATCTCACACCACCTCTATGGTCTTCTCTGAAAGAGCAGATCCAGGGGCATCAATGGGAGTCAGGCTGAGCACCAGCCCTTCACTGGACTGACCATTGCTATAGCACTCAAGCCTGTTGCTTAGGTATTTCCTTTCTGTCTCCACACTCAAGTATACAATGAGTATATGATGCACCTCTTTATGGACAATGTCTCTCTGCATCAGTAATTGGCTCTAATTTGCTCACAAAACTCAGAGAAACATGTTTATTATAAAGGGTCAAGGATAGAAATGACAAGCTGGATGAAGAGGCATAGTGTGCAGGGTCTGGAATGGTCCTGAGTGCAGGGGTTTCCGACCTCATGGAGGAGTCGGGTGCATTTACCACCCAGAAGCTCTCTGAACCCTGTGTTCAGGGACTGTTCAGGAGGGTTTCATCACATAGCCGTGACTGATTATTAACGCATTCTCACCTCCCCACCATGGAGCACCTCACCTCCCCACCATGGTTTTTATCATGCCTTGGTCATTCTGACGCTAACCCCCATCTTGGGGCTGTGCAGAACCTATCAAGGCTCGCCTCAGTAGAACAACTGATCTTCCTAGCTCCCAAGAAATCCGAGGCATTTAGGAGCTCTGTGTCATAAACCAGTCAGAGACCAAATATTAGAACAAAAGGTTGTCGTAGCTCTCCTGTTACTTAGGAAATGGTAAGAGCTTTAGAAGCTGTGTGCCAGAAGACAAGAACCAAGACCAAAAATATTTTTCTTTCTCTCTCTCTCTCTCTCTCTCTCTCTCTCTCCCTCTCTCTTTCTCTCTTTCTCTCTTTCTCTCTGCCTCACTAGAGATTGAATCCAGGGCCTTCACACTGAGCTGTGGCCTAGACTTTTTTTACTTTTTATTTAAAGACAAGATCTCATTAAGTCCCTAAGTTGCCTAGGCTAGGCCTACACTTGCAATTTACCTACCTCAGCCTCCCAAATATGGTAGGATTATAGATCTGTCACACTTATATTTCTTATTATATCACAGTATCATAGAACTCGGATCAAAACCATAGTTAATGAGTCCTCTGTGCCATTATCAAAGACTTATGGTAGTGTTGGCCAACCTGTCATGACAACAAATATCCAAGTATTTTGCTCACTCTAGGCAAAGGAATGCCAAGTTCATACCTCACTATGAACTTTGGATATGAAGTATCCAAACAATATCACATTTGGGCTCAGAATGACTATATAAGCAATTTTTAACACAGGTCCTTTGCACTGAGCTACAAACCCAGACTTTTTTTTATTTCTTTATTTTGAGAAGCCTCTTGCTAAGTCACCAAATCGCCTGGCCTGGACTTGAACTTGTGATCCTCTGCCTCAACCTCTCAGAGGGACAGAAGACATGTGCCATGCCCAACTCAAATAACTATTCTTGCTAGACAATTATAACACTTACATACCTTGCCCTGTGTTAAGCCTTGCTCTGTCTCCAGAGTCATCAGAGATAAATATCGTTTCTATACACTGAGTTTTCAGAAGTCTAGGAGAAAAAAAAATCAAATAAATGATAACTGCTCCAATTTGGTTTAAGATTTACAGTGTATTGTTTTTAAAATAGGCAGATTGAGGGTTTTGATTATCTTCTGGCTTTTTATTATTTTTTTAGTACACTTTTTCTTAAAACTCTTGACTTGTAAGCTTGATCCTTAGATAGCAAAGGACTCACAGTCCTAGACAACCAAAACTACAGCATAAAGATGGAGCTAGCTTATAGCCTTGTAAAGACTCCTGATTCATAATTCAAACCATTTTGCACAGCACAATAAAGTTACCATATTGCAAGAGGAGAGTTCTCCCAAATTGCATTGCTCAGTCCTGAATGGTTTCTTATTTCTCAGAAATATTTGCTAAGCATTCCCATTATTTGCCATGAGAATAGCACCAAAATGCAGACTAATGTCTACCTGAGATATTTAATTTATACTGTTGGCAGCTTCTTTAAAGATGCATATTGCTCCTCTAACACTCGTACAACCTGGTCATAGAAGGATGATATTGATGCCTGGTGATTGTTCACCACAGTAAGAAACCCTTTTACAAATACCTAAGTAAACACTGGAGTGGTAAAATTTTAAAAAGAAAACAACAACCGACAGCACATCTGTCCTGGTGCATCCTGAACTCTCAGTTCAGTATGGGTCCAGTAACCGTGCACCAGATTCTACAGAACAGGTTTGTTTTCACACAATTTGCATTTAGCTCCCATAAAAAGAATTCTATTCACTTTTTAGTTCACACATGCCCTACTTTATATGGGCAAGTTCAACCTTACACTTTTGAGTCACTGCCACATTTCACATCCAGGTTGTCCTCAATCTCCAAACCAGTTAATTCCCCTATAGCAAAGGTTAAATTCAAGGTAATCCCTGGTCATCATTACTATTATTTTTGCCACTGTTTTTAGTATGAGGTATGATAGAAAAATATGATGAATGTTTACACTGAAAATTTTTATCACAGTAAAAACACATTGCCATTAATCCCCCTCAAAATACTCCCCCTCTCTTTGAACATACTTGTCCTATTGTTCTTGCCACTTTCTGAAGCAGTTCTGGAAGTCCTCATTCATAAGTGTCTTTAGTTGTGCTGTGTGGGTGTCTCTGTGCCCTGAATCAATTCAAAATATTTCCCTGTCATTGTCATTTTGACTTTGAGAAAGAGCCAGAAGTCTCACAGTACAGTGCTGGTCTGGTGAATAAGGTGGATGTCGGCACACCATAACGTTTTCACAAGGCTGACTTTCTGCTGAAGAACACTTGGCAGGGGCATTCACTATAATTTTGATCATGCTTCATAAAAGACACTCACAAAGGAAGACTTCCGGAACTGCTTCAGAAAGTGGCAGGAGCAATGAGATGAGTGTGGACAAAGTGAGGGGGAGAATTTTGAGATAGATTAGTGGCAATGTGCCTTTTTCTATAATAAATTTTTAAAAATATATTTGGACCATTTTTCTATATTGGGCTGACTTCATCCAGAGCAAACATCTATAAAGGGTGCTGCTTCCTCCTTGGTCTAAAAGGAGACTGTGATAGACCTAGAGATGATTAAAAGTGCTGGATCTGCCTGTGGGTGATTCAAGTGTTCCCCTGGTGGTCCCAGTCAAAGTGACCTCAGAATTCGCCTTAAAATTAACCGACCTCCCCAGGGCCAGGAGAATGGATGACAGAAACCATGTTAGCTTATCCCGGGACGGAATGTCAAACTCTAAGCTAGGATGGAAGCTAGAGTAATATTCCAGGGAAACCCCCATTTTCCAGTTATCTCCTGGTTCCCTCCTCAAGCACAAAAGCATATCTCTTTTAAGAAAAGGGAAACGATCCAACAGTCAAACAACCTCAAGAGTTTAAGAACAAATTTAAAATAATAACAATAACAGCATCATTCTTTTGGTTAGTTCCAGTCATCTTCTAGACAACATCTAAAGAATTCTAGACAACATCTAAAGAATCCATGTACAAGGATTAGTCCCACCTGTTACAATCAAGATAAGACTAGTTCTTGAACAAGGGTGAACTCCTTCTTCAGATTAAGGAAATTTGTAGTCTTGAAACCATGGGGAAATCCACTTAATACAATTGACCATCTGAGTTTTTTGGATTAAAAACGCTGATGCAAAGCTATAAGCAGCTTGCTTTCAGCAATCAATAAATTTTCCAGCAAAAGGCTGAGTTCCTTTCCTGGGACTCTGTCCAGTAAACCATCACTCTGTGTAGATTTCACCACAGTACCCATCTTAATCACCTCTCTACACAGAACCAGGAGAAAAGGCAAAGATGGGAAACACAGGAGACAGAAAAGAATTCAGCCTCCTGCTGTAATGAATATTCACTGGGGCCTTGTGGAAGACACCGGCTCATGGCCCAGGTACCCAGTTCTCTGCACTTCACAGAGTGCGTTTGATCATCCACACTGCACCCCTCCATGAGCCCATGCCAAGAGTCCACAGCTTTCTCTTCAACTCTGGTTACTGTCAGAAATCTACCAAACAAGCAACCTGTTCAGTGACACATACAGATTTAGTCCCTAGGTTCAAGGAACTAGTAAGGAGACATGAACGTTAAAGACAGGAGGGAAAGAGAAGAAAGGTGGTGGGACACATTCACATAAAATTGCTATCCAAGCTGGGTGTGGTGGCGCATCCTGTAATCCCAGAACTCTGGGAGGCTGAAGCAGAAGGATAGCCAATTTGAGCCCAGTCTGGACAATTTAGTGACTTACACAAGGCCCTCTTTCAAAATAAAAGAGGGGCAGGCGTAGCTCAGTGTGAAGGCCCTAGGTTCCATAACGAGTAGAGTATTGAAAAAGAATTGTTACCCAAGTCACAAACCTCCCCAGCACAGCACTGCTCAGTCTGAGCTTGGAGTAGCCCCCAGAAATCCTTCCAATCAAATTACCAGTCCACTGTGTACTGGTTAACTTAACTGAGTTACCACCAGGTGACTTACATCTGCCAAGTTAAAACCACACCCCTAAAAGCCAATGTATTGCAAAGGAAGCCCTTGAGTTGCAGTTGTTCCAGTTGTAAGCCTTCAGTATCTTCCGCGCAGTGCACCAGGCCCCTCTTCCCTCCCTCGGAAAAGGCTAAGCTCTTCTTTTCTTCCACAACTGTCCTCTCTTCTAAATCAGAGTTCTTCAACTATTAACTTACTATGGTCTCACTTCCCTTGCAAGGAAGCTTTTAAAACTGTTTTTATCCTATTAACCCTCCTTTCCCCCAGGTAATTTAAGTATCACAGATACATAGCACATGAAGTCTTTTATGACTGTAGCCCTTTGGGAAACCTCATCCACTGTCTTATCTAAAATTTTCCTGCTTGCTCCAAACCAACCACTGGGACTGTCTGGTTCGAACACAGTAACAGCACCTTCTGAGGAGGTAGCAGATCTCGGGAGGGTGCAGATGAAGACCAGGAGGTACGCAGGAAGCAGCCAAAATCAGTCCCAACAATCAGAGCATTAACATGTGGATCAGTGCAAGCCAAAAGAACACAAAAAATCTAGACTTTTCACTAGAAATCAATGTTGCCAAGTAATTTGAAAAATTTTGCAAGTACAGAAAACTGTATTTTTCTCCCAGCTTTTCATGTACAATGCCTACTTTAGGGAGTTTTCTAAGGAAGAAACAAAGAGAAGGAATTTGGGGCTATGGTGTACATGGAGGTGAACACCAGAAGGCACCCCATGCTACAGGGCTATGGAGCTTAAGATCCTGCCAAGCAGGATGACCCACACAAGTCTGTCATTCACGAAATGTTACCAGACTTCTGGGGGCAGTTTTGGTGGAATAGGCACCACTTTAATTCATCTTAACAGCCAGTTTTAGAGGTGAACCCCACTCTAACCCATGAACGTAGACTCTCAGTTTGCCACCTAAAACTTTCCTGGATCCTAGTATGAAGCCCTTATTTCCCTGCTCCCAGGGCTCTGCTCCTGCCTACATCTGTGCCAGCTACATGGTGCTTCCCTCCCCCAGGCCTGGAAAGACCTGAATGACTCCACTCCATCCTGTCACTTCTCCTTCTCTGTACACCTGCAGTGGATGTCACACCATGAATTCTTGATTATCCTCTGCCTGCTACTTTCCTGTAATTGTTTCTCATATATCAGTATTGGAGCCCCGCCTCCAATAGACTGTGACCTCCTCAGAGGTTAGAACTCAGAGGTTATATATCTCTTCCTCTTCTCTCCACTCAAAACTGCCAAAACTTACATTAAAGAAATATTTAACAGCCTGACTGCAAGGGCCTTACCACTATTCAGTCTTTCCATAATGAAATTCTGATTGATGATGTGAAAATTCTAGAGGCCTTCTTTTAAGAGATGGAGTCTCACTATGTTATCTAGGCTGGCCTTAAATTCCTGGGTTTAAGCTATCCTCTTGCCTCAGTCTCCAGACTGCACCTGGACAGGTCTTCTTTTTAAATGTAAAGATAAAGGTATGAGGCAGGCACGGTGGTACATTGTGGGAAGCTGAGGTAAGAGGATCACAAATTCAAGCTCACCTTGGGCAGCTAATTGATTAATGAGACCCTACCTCAAAATAAAAAAGGGCTGGAAATATAGCTTTAACTTGAAGTCCCTGGGTTCAACACCCAGCAGTACCACAAATACACACACACACACACACACACACACACACACACACGCACACACACAGGTGCAGTGCTGATACTACTGAATCTACTTTCCATAGGCTAAAGGGATCCCTCCTAGTACTGAATCTATATTTGAAGCCCCAGCTCTCCTGTGATAGTAACACTCTTATATAAATGGCCCTTTAAAAAAATCATCACATGGGATGCAAATTTCTATTTTTTTCCTAACAACCGGCATTGTATATAATCCTGAACTGAAAGGGTAACGTAGTTCACCACAGTCCTCAGACAAGAACTGGAATTCACTGAAATTGATGGGCTATTGTGCAGAAAGAGGATGAGAACAACTTTTCACCTAAGTCCGAGGAATGAGGTGAAGAACAATACAGACAGCTCACAGGGAGAGTAGCTGCACTACAGGCAGGGTTGAGCAGCACTTTGAAATCTGCCACTAGCCCCAACCCATGCTGTCTCCAGCTTGGTGCTCGCTTTCATTTATCCAGGGATCAGTAGCCAGGGGGGGAAAAGTTTCATTCTCCAGCTGTTGTGTCATTTCCCTTGATAAGTCCTAAATTGACCACGTTATCCGCCACCAAAGGAGCCTTCCTGTGGTAGGCATTTTTTATTATGTGCCCTTTCAGGGGACAAAGGCGGTCGTGTCAGTAAACTGCTATGGGGAGAAGAGGCAAAGACAATATTATTCTCACGGTTTCCTAAGCATGCTCTTCGGAGGGGCTAATGTGAACATAAGAAATTAAGCAACATTCTCATCTGTTAGCCTGGCTGCGTGGTGATCAGGGGAAGGAGAAACATAAACTACTGTTTTTTTCAAGGGCAATTATAACATGGAAGAGCCCAACTAAGACATTTCCAGTCTGTATGCTTTTGCACACTATTTGAATGTATTTGGGTAGGTCTCCCCTTGCTGGCTGTTATTTGCTAAAAACTAAGAAGGATGCTCTTGCCTTTCAGAAGTGGCAGCAAGAGTGGGATGTGGCCTCATCTGCCACAGAAGCATCTCGAAGGATGATTGTGCAGGTGAAATGCACTGAGACAGGAGCTTGGTGGGAGACAAACAGGAGGTTCTTTGGTGTGGGTTTGCCCACCCTTCTGCTCTTAGTGAGAACCATTTCCTTATGTGCCGTAATAGGCGGAGGGGACTCGGCTGCGTTTTGATGCATTGATCCTGTTTTTGAAAACATCTCCACAGATCCTCAAACTGCAGCGGGTGAGGTGGATGGGGTTAATCTGGAGGAGATCCGAGAATTTGCCAAAGCTTTTAAAATCCGGCGCCTGTCCCTTGGCCTGACCCAGACTCAGGTGGGACAAGCTCTCAGTGCCACAGAGGGCCCCGCATACAGCCAGTCGGCCATCTGCAGGTAACCCGCGCCGCATGCTGTCACCCACCCCTGCCGGCCTGGGCCTCGTTTGCCTGCGCGGCTCAGCTTTTCTTCTTCGGGTGGGCAGAGCTGGAGGGTAGAGCGTGGGAACAAGTTTGGGGTGGGTGTGTGCTGCCATGGGTGATCTGGGTGGGAATGAGGGTGCTCGAGCAGATTGGAGGGGTTCTGGCTCTGTAACTCCTGTCAACTCACCAAGGACTTCCAAGGCGGTGTCACTGGAGCTACACTACCCCGGGCCAGGAGCCTTTCTCCTGGACCACCAAATCTTGTCGGCACCTCTGTGTCCTGAGCACATGTTGTACAGCTGACCATCTCCATATGTGTTAACGTTCCCACTATTTCTAGCCATGGAGATGGCCATCAGGATTTTCCAAGAAAATACGCATTTAGAAAAAAAAAAAAAACCTTGAAGGAATTTTTAAATGTCTTCCCAGAAACGGCTTTCAAAGGGCACGTTAAAGAAAGAAGCAACTGCTTTAAATGGTTCAGAAAAGGGTAATGGGAATCTGGCCTGGGGGCATCCATCCACACCCCACCACCAAATTAAATAAATAAGTGACCAAATCAAGCCTTGGTTGTGTGGCAGTTGATCTGGGTTAAGTCGTCAGAAGCGGACCGCGTGCATGCCTGTGTGTTGCACTGATCCCATGTTTATGCATGAGGTCACAGAGGTAGTTCGGTAAGAGCTTTTTCCTCTTGGGCAATGCCTTGTGAGTCCTCCTCCATCAGGAAAAGCCAAGAAACCAACTCTAAACTCATTTAAGTGGATTTTGTTCTTGGTGATCCATGAAATGCTGTCTTTTTATCTGCTCTTTATACTTTTAATGTATTCCCCAAAGGACGGAAGTGTACTTTTCCTGCAGTTTAAGACTAAGGTTATAAATAACATCGGTATGGGGTAGTAGCTTGCAGCTCACATTTTGCTCAATGATTTTCCATAAAACCCATTGATTGTTGTTAAATACAAAAAGCACCATAGGATCCTCTCACTTCTATGGCCTCCCCTACTGTTTTTTCTTATAAGATACCTCCCTGTAGAAAATAACCTTTATTCAGTCTATACAAGGATACCACTGCTGAGAAATTTGTTTCAAGGCTTGTATATGTTATTCCAAACAACACGGACGGAAGCATCGGCACTAACAAGCCGCATCAATGATATGAATAAGATGCTCCCTGTTGGGAGACATTAATTTTGTTTCATCTTGACAGGCTCGTGATAAAGGCAGGCATAGGAATTTAAGTTGTTGCCAATTTGCTACTGTTGCTAAATTCCTCTTTGGCCTATTTTTAGCCCTAAAATGTGATTTCCTCTTATTGACTGAAGTGCTAGCTAATGTTTTGACTCTTATACCTAGCATTGCTTGGGCAACCCCAATCAAATATGTTGATTTCTAAAGCCTTCCCCCAGAGGGGAGCTTAAAAACGCAACAGAAAGCAGACAGCTTGGGAATTTTTTTGTATCATACCACAGGTCAGATGTTCGCACTTCATAACCTTTCTCCAGCTTCCAGTGTTTCAAGGAGGTCATTTTAGGAGCCACAAACAAAAATAAATGACATAGGTAACTAACTAAAAGTCTAGGAAGAGATCAAGTTGGATCTCCCTTGCCGCGCACTCAGAGGGTGGGAAGGGTGTACATCAGAACACATGCGTTTGGTCATCATTTCTCCGAGATTAGTTGCAGGGACTCCTAGGTGCTAGCTTTAGTCTCTTTTTATCAGAACCAGAGAAATAAAAGGTACTACCAATACATTGGACATCCCTACCACAAGCTCTGCCCCTTTGTGCCATGGCTTGTGCCATGGAGAGGCTGTTGTGATAATATTGTGACAAAATGTAGCATGTGGCTAATGGTCACAACCACAGAGAGATTTAGTGCAGCTTGCTATTAAATAATTTGTTCACTTGTACTGAAAGCAAATATACTTCTTCTTTCCCTTGACCAGTACTGGAAGCTGGGTTTATTCAGAAATAAAAAAAGGAACCTCCTCGAGCTCTACCCTAGAAGGAAATACCATGGTAATCACATTAAGATTTGATACTATTTGTGCTAGTTACCACAACATAAGAGGTCTAAAATACACTGCAAAAAATGAGATTGTAGTGCCTAAAAAGAGCATATCCTTTACTGTCCTTTTGCAAAAATCTTCACAAAACATATTGTAACTAATGCAGTTACATTATAAGAACGATTATAATAAGATGCATTCTGCAGCCAGGTAGTCCTTCCCCACTTGCATGGGGCACTTTAAAGGAGAGAAGAGAATTCTGTGTATCCAAACCTGTCAATACGGGAAGGTTATGGATTTGGATTTAGAGTAAGCACACAAATGAATAAAAGAAACTGGTGCTTTTTTTTGTATTTCATTGAGAGTATGAATTTTGTAGCGGAATAACCTCTTAAAGCACTATATATAATTTGTCCAGAGTGTTTCATATTTTTTAGTCAATGTAGCAAAGGATTGCTGATGACAATTGATATATAGAAGACCTCATTTACAGAAAATGGTATCATTCAAGTACAGTTTGCAGATCTCGCACATTAGACACAGCTTGATGTCCTGGTAGAGAAGCAAACCATTCGGCTGGATGGCGACTGGGAGCATAGGGCAGCCTTCTCCCCTAGGGCTGGGTGTTCCATAGTAATTACCATGTGCCCAGCTGTTTAAGCCACAACAGCAAAGCAGCAACTGGGCTGTGTTTTACCTGGAAAGAGAGCATGTTATTAATGTACATATGGTGAAAATTGTTACCAGAGAGAGAGAGAGAGACAGAGAGAGACAGAGAGAAGTTAAAATGAGACACAAAAGAGAGATAAGCAGGAACTTTTCACAGTCATCATAAGTGACTGTAATAACTGTAAGACTTTCATAACTAAGACGATGGGGAGGAAGTTAAGGAAGAGCTATGTAAAATACAATCATGTATTGTTCTGGAAGTCGATTCCTAGGGTTGTTTGGTTGGTTTGGGTTGGGTTTCTTTGGCAATACTGGAGACTGAATTCAAGACCTTGCCACTGAGCTACATCCCCAGTCCTTTCTTATTGTTTGTATTTTTTTATGTCTTATTAAGTTGCCCGGGCTGGGCTCCCACTTGCGACCCTCCTGCCTCAGTTTCCCAGAGTGCTGGGATGACAGGTGCGCACCACCACACCCAGCTATTAGGATTAATTTTTGACTCACGGATTCTGAGGACTGGGGAACCAGAGCTGGTGCACTTGAAACAAAGAAGTAGACCTGAGATTTTCGAGGGAAAAGAGCTGCTAGTTGTCTGTGTCCCCATCGTGACAGTGTGTGTGTCCTCTGTCTCACCTCTCCTTGCCCCCCGCCCGGTCTGTGTGTGTCCCTATGTGCTTTGCATGAGCCAGCATGGCGCACGCGGGGAGGGTGGGCACTGGCTTGGGCTGGGCTGGCTCCATGCAGCTGGCTGCTCCTGTGGAGTGACTTCGCCCTGCCAGGCAGTCTAGGAGGCAGGCAGGCAGGAGGCCCACCCTGGCAGAGGACCCAGTGTAAGACTGTTCTTTCTCAATTCTCCCCCCAGACACACCATCCTGAGAAGCCACTTTTTCCTACCACAGGAAGCCCAAGAGAACACTATAGCTAGCAGTCTCACAGCCAAACTGAACCCTGGCCTTTTGTATCCTGCCAGGTTTGAAAAGCTGGACATCACCCCTAAAAGTGCCCAGAAGATCAAGCCGGTGCTTGAGCGGTGGATGGCTGAGGCTGAGGCCCGCCATCGAGCCGGGATGCAGAACCTCACCGAGTTTATTGGGAGTGAACCGTCCAAAAAGCGCAAGCGGCGCACCTCCTTCACACCCCAGGCCCTTGAGATCCTCAATGCCCACTTTGAGAAGAACACACACCCCTCTGGGCAGGAAATGACCGAAATTGCTGAGAAGCTGAACTATGACCGGGAAGTAGTTAGAGTTTGGTTCTGCAATAAGAGGCAAGCCCTGAAGAATACAATCAAACGCTTAAAACAGCACGAGCCAGCCACCGCAGTCCCGCTAGAGCCCTTAACAGACTCTCTGGAAGAAAACTCCTAAAGAGAGGCCCATGCATATCAGAAGTGAAATCCACAGAAACGAAATTCCACCCTCGGGGACTCCGCCCAAACAGAAAGAAAGAAAAAGGAAAGAAAATTAAATTTAAAAACACCCCCAGTGATCATCACCCTTGTATGTAAAAGACTAAGCAAAACACCAAATGGACAGAACGGTTTCTACATGTCCGTTGGTTTTCCAACAAGAAAAAAAAAAAATACAAGAAATTTTTTGGGAAATTTTTAAACAAGGAATACACCCCGCAGAAGGTGCGCGTGGTAGGATAGTTCCCTCCCCACACCTGTCTCCCCAAAGCCAGTTTTTTTAAAAGAAAACCAAATAACCACATACTTTTTTCTGTATATTATGAAAATGTGAACACATTTTAAGGAAAAAGAAAAAAAAAAAAAACTAAACTAAACCAAAAACAAAAAACAAAGAAACAAACAAAAAAACCAACAACAAAAACTTGTATCTGTTCAAAGCGAATACAAGCCTGCCACCTGCAGGAGGGACCGTGTATCCTGCCGGGTTCTAAGTGCTGATTCACTATGAAAAACCTATTAACCAAAGTCAGAAATATGGCATTGCAAACGCAATCGTTCGTCTACTCTTTCTTCTCTGCGTGTAAAGTTGTGTTACGAGTTTTTACATTTGTACTAATGGAAAACTAGAAATCCTGGTTTCTGCCGTCTTTCCCATCTACTGTCTCCGCCAACCGGGTGGGTGCCGTTGGAGCCATTCTGTGAGGCTCACTCTCGGTTCTGTTTCTTTTTCAGTTCATGTTTCTGTTTGTTTAAAGGTGTGTGTTGCGGGGGGCATCCTGGATCCTGTGCCAAAACACTGGTTGCTGTCTTCTCACTAAGACTTGAGGGTTTGGGAAAAGAAAACGGAGCTCGCCTTTCCCGTTCCTCCCCTATTTCTCCCCGGCACATGGGGTCGCCGGAAGGCAGTGGCTTTTCCACTACTGAAATGCAGGAGAGACTCCACAGCGACGAGGGCTTTGCTAAGTGAACTGTCAACACCGCCTTAAGCTCTAATCGTGCTCACTGTCCACACCAGAGCTTGGGATTTTGCTCAGTCTGCTGGCCACGTACATGAAGAGCTGACCAAAACGAATTTTGTAATATAAACATAAGCTGCACATTTGGTTCAGTACTTACATCTTTGTTATGCTTCTGTGCAAAGCAATTTCTCTCAAAAGTCTGATAGCCAAAGAAATATCTCCAGGTTTCAGTCAAAATACACACAGGCATGCACACACCCATATCCACCAGCACAAAGAAACAGGCCACAAAGAAATTAGTAGCGACCAGATCCTTAAGGCCCATCGAGTGCCCTGTAAATCTCATCTTTTCTGCTACTTCTTTCATCTTATAGCAATGGCAGGCTTTTAGGGGAGGAAACAACTGTCCTTGGGATATACACAGGAATCAGAATAATGACAGGCAAACTTAAGCAGTTGCAATTGCGGCCTGGAATTGGGTTCTTGAGGACAAAGAAGTTTTAACGGTGAGGGGTCTCCACTAAAAGAAAAATATATAGAAGTAGCTCGTGTACCACATCAGAATAGCCTTCACTAAAGAACTAGGGGATTTGTTCATTTTAAAAATAACTTCCTCAGAAGATCTGTGGGCTACAGTAGCCTAAGAATCCATAGATTGTGCGGGGATGTAAAGACAGCTATTCAGGGCAACAGCTGGAATCTGCACCTGGTGTTTTCACCCAGGTGGGACACTAGGTGTTCTATCAAAGAAGCAGGCAAAAAAGAACTGTCGATTTGCTTGCTGTTGAACTGTAAATATTTATGAGTAATTAATGAATAATCATGCTCATGTACTATCTAGAGATAAATTGTGAAAAGGAAAAAGAAAGCCCACCTCAAGTTGCCCAATTCATTAGAAATTCCATCTCCTTCCCCCAACTCACTCCCTCTCCTCAAGGCTTCTAGTTTCTTCCAGTGGCCCCTTTATAGGTTGCATACTTGGGACAGTATAACTGTCCCTGAGATGATCCATGCATCCGTCAGGAGACTACCACCGAGGAAATTCTTCTAAAACTTGTGGAAGCAGTTGCTTGTAAAACTCTTTGCATTTCACCAGTCTGATGCTAACTGGACCACACCATCCTGATCCGCGCCAACTAAATCATGGCACCCATTTCTCACCACCTGAAAAGCTGCACAGATACCAACAACCCAGAAACCCACAACTTTATTGATTAAAACCAGATTTGTATTCTCCTAGGACCTGTTCCAAATTCCATCAAGAAAAGCTCCCCAGGAAGAGAAGTTAACAAGATAACATATGAAGGATGCTAAATGTTTAAATATATGCCGGCAGCTGTTACATAAGACCTGCACAGCCCTGAGATCTATAATTGGGAGGGTATAACTAGGACAGTGAAAACAGAAAAGCAATCATCCGGAGCAGAACAAAAAAGAAATATATTCATCTCATAGTCATAAAACCATTCACGTGCAGTGATTTTTTTTTAAAGTTTTATAATTTTGTATTGTTTTTTAAATTATTTATAAAGTGTTGTAATGCTTCTTATATTAATTTTTTACAGATAAATTTTTTGCTACAAGGCATAAAAAGGGTGCCTGAACAGATTCTTAGGAATATAAATTATATTGTGTAATGCATCAGTCTTCGAGACCACACCTATTGCTTAATTTTATTATGACATGTCTTATTTCCACTTGTAAACAACTTCATATGCCAATAACATTTAAGTGTCTTTTATGTTTCCATGAACTGAAGGTTAAGGTTGCCACCACCAAGAACAAAAATGAATAAAAGCCACTTTGGGCATATGTGATTGTACTTCAAGCTTCAGTATTTTTCTCACAAATTTTTAAGTTATTGTCATTTTTGTTTTATTTATTATATGATGGAAAATGTCAGTGGACGCTGTATTCTACACTTGTTTGTGGGACTCTTTTCTCTTTCAACTAAAAGAAATATTTTGAACAGCTGAAACTTCATAAGCATTTTCAGGGTTTGGGTTCTTTCTGTTGTAATCACACGGAGTCACACACAGACACACACAGACACACAACACAACACGAAAGAAAACACAAAGCAAAAGGAGCTAGGAAAAACAGAACAAGTAGAGGCGTGTCAAAGAACTCAAGCTATAACCAAAAAGAAATCATAAATTGCCTTTGTTCATCTTCTCTATGCTGGACCAAAGCTCAGTATTTGTAGGTATATGCACAGTGTATAGATATGGCTAAATGTTGCTGACAATCTCGCAATACTAAACTGTTCCTATTTTAAGAAGAAAAAAAAAAAGGAATACAAACTGTTCATCAGTGTTTTACCTCAACACTCTACTTGTACCCAGTCAATGACCAAGCTTAAACAAAATGGAGGAAAAGGAAACTGATTTTCATTTCCATGTTCAACTGTAAGATCTATTTGGAAAACACTTTGTAATAAGCTTTTTGTCATGTGATTTGCTGTCTTCAATTTGAAATTATGTGAGGCACATTCGTTTTTTTGTTAACGAAGTGAATTTACTTTCTGTTACGTTTTCTTTTTTGTTGTTTGTTTATTTGTTTGGTTTTTGTCCTACGTGCTGTGATCTAGACTGGTCACCAGGGTCACTTAGGAGGCACCGCAAGAGTACTGCTTCTCCATGCCTGGAGCGGGCAGCAGGAGGGAAGGCAGGGAAACAGACTGAGTTGTTCTGGAAAAACCATCGTGATGAGAAGTTGACATGATAGACTTGTGACCAAGAAGCCAAACTGGATATTTCAAAGCTCCTTACTTGCTCTGACATTGAAACCAAAGCTGATTTATCTGCACAGGTTGCTTAATGTTTAAAAAAATTAACTGTACTTAATCTAGAGCAATATCTGTATGGTTGGTAAAGCTGCACTTTGTGTATTTCTTAACAGCTTCAGATATGTCACTTTTAATTTGTATCATATAAAATAAAGAATTGTTTGACATGAGTGTCTAGGTTCAGTGTGTCTTACACTCAGAAACGTCGCTTAAATTATAAGCATTTGCATAAGCATATGTTACAGCCCCAAATTTTAAGAAAAGGAAATGGTTTGAGACAGACTGGTTAATACCATGATTATTTTAATTCTTCAAATGAAATACATACCAGATGAGATCTAAATATACAGTGAATATTTAAATTTTAAAACGTGTTACAGTGAAAGACACTTTGCCATTAGTGCCTCTCAAAAGACCCCCCCTTTGCTTCAAATGCACTTATCCCATCATTCCTGCCATCTTCTGAAGCAGTTCTGGAAGTCTTCTTTCCTGAGGGTCTTTATAAGGTATGATCAACACTATGGTTAATGCTGCTGCCAAGTGTCCTTCAGTGCAAAGGCAGGACAGTAAAATCATTACAGTATGTCTTCACCCACTTTATTCAGCACATCTGGTGCCATGTGACTTCTGACTCTTCCCCAAAGTCAAAACTACCATAAAAAGCAAAGGTTTTACATTGATTCCGGACATCAAAGCAGCCACAAAAGCACAAGTACAGACACTCTTGATAGAGAACTTCCAGAAGACCTTCAGAGAATGGCAAGTATAATGGGATAAGAGTGTTCAAAGTGAAGGACAGTATTTTATAGAGAGATTAATAACAAGATGCCTTTCACTGTAATATATTTTTGTAAATGTAAATATTCACTGTATTTTTCAAGCATGCATGTATTCATTGGTACTTCTTTGTTTGAAAGCTACAAAAAGTCAACTCCAACTTGACTAAACAACAAGACAGTCTGCCGTTTCCCTTACTGGGACGTCTTCTTGTGGCTGTATACACAGCTGGATGCAAAGATTTCAAGGATGTCATCCTGTGGGTGTTCCATGTGGCTTCCTTCTGAGATGCGTTATCTAACCATCAAGCCCAGGGCCTTGAGTGAGTCATATGCCTGCCTCTACATTAAACTTATCTCAGCCACTCTGGGTCACTGACACCTCCTGTGTGCAATAGGGTATGGGGGTCTCATGATGACTAAACCACAAGAAATGAAAGAAAGACCAGAAGGCAGACCACGAGCCATGACAGTGGCAGATAAAGCCCAGAGCCACCACCGGCAGCTGCTCATAACCAGCTGGGTGCAAGATGTTGTGCAGGGCTTTGCTGAGGGCCACTGTTCTTTGGCTCTTCAGCAATGTCTATAATCTCAAAGTCCGGAAAATCGAGGCATTTCAAATAGGCTCTTACTTGAAGTTTAATGCAGGTGTGAGGAGTAAATTAATGTTGTCATGTAATTTACTAACTCAAAGGGAAGGTAGGAGCATCTTATTAACACTACCAGTGAAGACATAGTAATATTCATAACCATAACATCTGTTCTTTTAGTGACCTTTGGTAAACATTTTCTTATACTACATGGAGAGCCATATATCAACTCCATGTTGTGATTCATAAATGTTTTGGGGCAAGCAACAGAACCCAAAATCTGAGCACCTGTACCCTGTAGATGGTTGAACAAAGTGGTCAAGAACCCCAGAACTGAGTTTAATAGAAGCAAAAAATAACATGCCCACATGAGTGGAAAAGAGTAAAAGACCAAAGAAAGTCATTTAAGTTTTCTTCCCATATAAAAGACTCTAAAAATATTCTGCATAAAGGTCCTACCTATGATTGTGCTTATTATTATGAAATATGCTTGTCTTCCTTTTAAAAAGTAATCCTTTAAATTCAATCATTTCATAACCCACAAATATCTACTGAGCACTTCTTATGTGCCAGGAAAGTCTATGTGCTAGGGACTCAGAAATAAACAGAATTTTCTGTTTCAGAAAACCTATCCTCATTGTGCAAAAAAAAAAGTCATATTTTTCAAAAAAAAAACATACCATGTCTTCTTGTAGTACTACAGTATTTCATAAATTAAAGTAAGTTTCAAAATTAAAATGATGAAAACTAGCTTTGAGACTGACTTCAGATGCAGAACATGAAAGGGTAAGAATAGCCTCAGCTTAGGAAACAATAGCCAGAGTCTGTTTTAACTGATTCCAAAAGGTGTTCCAATAATAATTTTCTACTAAACCAACCATACACACACAATATGCTCAGTGGCAAGTGTAGCGGGACAATGGTTGACAAGTTTGATCTAAAATCTATGGTTGGAAAGAGTCCAGAAGCTTCTGTGTCACATGTAGATATAACAAACTCTTCACTAACAAGCTCTGGTCTGGGCTCCTTGTCCATTGTCCTGCCCTTCAAAAGGCATCCGAGGGCACCCATGTGGCTCAGCTATTATCCTTTGAGGAAAGTCATAGTCAAAGGAGGAAAAAAAAAATCACAGTAGGGATATTTTCAGTATATTGGGTGGAGAACTTTCTAAAACATTAAATACTTGTTTTCTTATGTAGATTATGAATGTAATTTACCCTCTTTTTTTTTTTTTTTTTGGAATGGGAATTGAACCCAAGGCCTTTGCACTGAGCTATAGCCACAGCCCCAGTATTTTTTTTTTTTTTTATTTTGAGAGTCTCAGTAAGTTTCTCAGGCTAAAATTGAACTTGCAATTCTCTTGCCCCAGCCTCCCAGAGTTCTGGGATTACAGATACATAACACCACACCCAGCTTTATCCTCTTTTTGATGACCTTTCTCCTCATGATTGCTTAATCCTTGTTAATGAACAGATATCAGCCTTCTACAGTAGAGGTATAGGAGTCATCCCAAACCCCATTGTCTGTACACACACATACACACACACACAAAGCCACGTGGCAATTCTGTTTCATGATTTCCTTCAGAATCTGTCTCTTGGTTTCCACTGCCCACTGTTGATACTTAGTTTCAAGGCCATTCACCTCTCACCTGCCTCACCATGATATGTTCCTCTTAATCTCCTTATCCATCATATATTTGCCGCTGATTGTCATTCTAAAACGTCAGTCTAAATATACATCTCTCTTTGCAAACCTTTCTAACGTTTACCACTTCCCCTAAGATGAACAGCAGACTTCAACCTGGTACACATCACTTTCCATGACCTGGTCCTTATTAGGTCTTGAGCCTGACCTATCATAAATTCCCAGTTTATACAGTTGTGTCCTAGTCTTTCCAAACTTTCTAAATTTTTCCAATTCCCAAAGCATTTCTGGTGCCATACCCTCTGCATGGAATATCTATCCACTGCACTGTTGACTCACCTAAAGTCTACACATTCTGTAAGACTCCATTCTGTTCAGCCTATAAATAGTTTTTGGGTTCTTGCTATGTGTGAGATACCATGCTTTCTTCACCGTAACGTTTATCATCTGCATATGTATTAATCACCACTTATAAATTACGAGATCATTGCCACCATGTCTGAATGGCTCATGGACTTGACTTACAAATAAGTATAGTAAATTTGGAAATCTCTTTTTAACCAGTTGTCATTTTTTATGTAACAGGTTATCATGGTATAATAATGTAACAGTACTCTCACATTTGTATAATTTTATAAGCTCTCTCAAGTGCACTATTTAACTTGTTCCTAATATAAGCCCATGGAAAGGTGATGATTCCTATTTTATAGATGAGATCCAAGAATCATGAAAGATAGTAGGCTTGACCAAGATCCCAGAGTTCAGAGGTAGGTCTGTCACTTGACTATAACAGGCATTAAAGTACTCATCATGGTGAACACCCATGGAACCACACTGAAATGGTTTCTGGCATCACCATATCTTTGAATCATCAGTAGAAGAAAAAATCTCCAATATATGGTAGCAGGCCAGGCTTATGGTTGTTTACATTAAATTTCAATTGTCTAAAGATCAAGTCCAATATGGTCTAGTGATCAATGGTCTGGTGACCTTAGCAAGAATGATTGGTGCTTGGTAGTAAGATACATAACGGGAAATGAGAAGTGCCAAAGAATTCTGTTTCATTCCACTATTTCTGAAAATAAGGGTTACAGCTAAAAATACAGGGCTCTGATCATTCTAAACATGAAGAAGTTTAAAATCAATTGAAAGGTGAAGGAGAAAGTCACTAACCTTACCCACAAGTGAAGAACAGATTGTGTGTGTGTGTGTGTGTGTGTGTGTGTGTGTGTGTGTGTGTAAACAGGATGCAGAGATCTGGGCTGGTGGGTCCACTTCAGAACTGTCTCACACATTTATGCCACTTTTAAGAATTTTGATTATTCTCCTGAAGGGTAATGAGTCTAGTTTTACCAGACCTGCAGAGATAGCCATTTGGGAACAAGTCATTCTCTTCCTTTTGTCTTAACCATGCCCCAAAATCTGGGATTGGTATAAAAGTGCCTGTATATATTCAAGGGCTTTGTTATTGAATTCATGGGGACATTATCTCTGAACCAAGGGATATTCCCAGGGGATTTAGCTATTTGCACATATGCAATGGTGGGAGAGCCAATACAACTAAACAACTATCTATGTAGTAGTCCACAGCCTCATCTTCAAAGAGCAAGTAACACAGATGCTATAACAGGACTTGTAGTGAACCATGATATTGAAGCCTCCTAGAGATGCTCTGATTAAGATTATGGATAAAATCAGGAGGAAAAAGACCAGCAACTCTTGGACAGTGCCCTCATTTCTAAGTCTTGCACTATTATCTGAGATCCTATTTAATATTTAGAAAACTTTTTTGCTCTCAGGTTTTAGGTTATTGGTGTCTTTTATTTACCAGTAACCTATGCTTAAAATAGAAAAATTAGAATAATGAAGAAGCAAAGAAACATTTTCATTATGAGCATATTGTAGTTTAGTTGTATTTCTTTATATTTCTCTATTTCAACATCTATAGACTATCTTAAGTGATTTTCTTGAACATCACAGACATCAGATAAATTAGTAAATAAAAAATGAAACGTGTATAACTGAAATCCCATGTCTGGGATATGCCACAACTGTCTGGATTGGCAAAACTCAAGAATTACTTACTCAGAACCCTAACTAGTCCTAGAATGTAACTCATCTTGGAGGAAAACCCAACAGTCGCCATGGTCTTCGGAGAGACCTGGTGCTGGAGACTGTCACCCCAGAAGCTTTGCTAACCCAGCAAGAAGCACTAGTGAAGAAGAGCAGGTGTCCATCGTGGAGCCATGGATCCCCTGATATTCACAGTCTAGTGGTTGACATGAACTTTTCTTGAAGTGAGATTTTCTGTCTTGCAGTCAAAGAATGGTTCTGTCCTTGGGTACATCAAGATCATTATAATTCCTTCAGCGGCCACATTAAGTGCATCTAAGCATTATACACGTGTACCTAAAGGAGAGCTTGCCTTTGGCATAATGTTGTAGAGAAGTGATTTAAACCCATCAAAACTATTCTCTGCTACCTGATTTGATAAAAGACACTCTGGTACCTATACACCAAAAATTATTATTGTTTCTTTTCAATAGTGCAAGTTTCCTTCCTGTTTATAATATTCCCACTGGACCATCCGTATTCAAATTTGTGCAGCTTGGTCTAGAAGAAAAGAATCTACCCAGGCTCCTGGTAGTGACGTTCAACAGGTCTTTTTCAAATTAAATGTACTTAGCAGTCACATGCATTTATGAGGTATGATCAAAACGCACAGTGAGTATTTCCATAAAAATTGTTTAAAATTCTTACAGTAAAAGACACCCTGCCATGAATCTCCCTCAAAATCGTCCCCCGTGCTTCACACATGTTTATCCCATGGCTCTTGACACTCTCTGAAGCAGTTCTGGGAGTCCTCTTTCATGTGTGTCTTTCTGTGTCTGCTTCAACGTGCTAAATCAATTCTAGATATTTATGGCAATTTTTGTCACAATTTTTACACTGCGTCCTTATTCACTGGATCTGACATTGTAAGATTTCTGGCTTTTCCCCAAAGTCAAAATGACCATGGAAGGTCTGATGTGGGCACCACTATGGCATGCCCACACCAGTCTTCAGACTGAGAGCTCAGGCTGCAGCTGTCTACCAGGATACTTGCCTAAAGTCATTCCCTTGCTTGTCTTGCTTCTTTCTTCCCTTACTAGTTTTCCCTGGAAGCCTTCTCATGTCTAAATCACTTACACTTAAATCCTCCTGTCCAGGCAAGCTGATCTCAGGCATCATCTTGGAGTGTTCCAGAGATTCCTTGCCTCCAGGAAGTGTTTGTAGACTCTCAGCCAGCTTCTCAGACATATCCTTAAATTTGGTCCTAAGGCTTCCCTAGGAGCCCTGCAGGATAAACCTCAAACCCAGCCCACAACTGAGGCTCAAAGCTATATAGAAGATCTAAGAGATGAGGGCTGTCCCTGAGACTGAGATTGGAGGGAGGAGGAGGTGCTCATAATGAGGAGAGGTCCCCCAGGAAGGGTCAGTAGGTCCTGATCAGGCACCAGGGAGAACCTGTGTGTGCCAGG
This sequence comes from Chinchilla lanigera, assembly GCF_000276665.1. Classification (NCBI taxonomy): domain Eukaryota; kingdom Metazoa; phylum Chordata; class Mammalia; order Rodentia; family Chinchillidae; genus Chinchilla; species Chinchilla lanigera. Next base: position 4,011,731 of record NW_004955460.1, on the reverse strand, counting down.
AAGGGGAGAAACAAAAGAAGATCAAGGCAGTGGGGGATACATAACTCCCCACCCTTGAGAATGGGGTCAGGCTCAGGAGAGACAGGGGGACTTAGGCCCTTTCCATTTCCTGGCACAGGCCTGGCACCTATCCTGGCTCAGCAGCTTTCCTTGAACTGTACTCTGCCCAAAAAGCTCCTACTACTTCTGCTCCTTCCAGTCTTTGCTCAAGTCTATTTTTTTTTTTGTACCCAGAATCAAACTCAGGGCCTAGCGCTTGCCAGGCAAGTGTTGTGCAACTGAGCTATATCTCAGGCCCCTCAAATCTATCTTTAAAGTGGCCTACAAAGACCAATCAGATTAATAGTTCTATCTGTACCACCACCCCTCAGCACCCCCTAAATGTTCCACCTTTTCTTTTCTCCATAGCATTTGTAATCATCTCATAGTTGAATAATTACTTATTATGTTTGTTGTTTGTTATCTGTCTTTTCCTGCTAGGATGTAACCTCCTCAAAGTCAGCAAGCTTTGTCCGATTTACTTTTTGTAAGCTCTGGAAACAGTGCCTGGCATATAGTAAGTGTTCCATAAATATTTGCTGTCTAAATGATTGAAGTTAGGGAGCAAAAGTAGCCAATGAAAACGTGGAGGATGGCTAGTTTGGTGTGAATCTCAGATGAACAACAAAAAGTTTTGAGTATAAATATGCCCCAAACATTGCACAGTACATAGTCATGTTTTTAAAAATTATTGTCCAACTGAAATTCAAACTGAACTCAGTATCTTCTGTGTTAGCTGACAACCCTATGCTGGCTACAACAACAATAACAACATTTTTAATTGAACAATTGTGATGGGCCTGGAACTGTGTTAAGGGTTGTGCTCACATTTAGTCTGTATAATAATTATAAGATAGTAGTTACTTCCTTTTGCAGAAGAGGTAAATGAAGCAGAGAGAAGCCAAGTCCTTAGCCTAAAATTTCACATCTAAGAGATAGGAGAATGAAGATAAATGACCAAGTCTGTATGGAACGAGAAACCTAGAAGCAGGTTCTCCCTACCTAGAAGCTCACAGAGTTGCCTGATCATCTTCTCATGGCATGTCTGCCTCTTTTCCTTCCTAGCATCCCTATGTCCTTCCCAGCATCTGCCACAGTGGTTTTTTATCCTTCTAGTTTAATCTTTTCAGAGCAAACTATGATGACCTAAATTGCAAGCTGAGACTCTGGAGCTGTCACCTGCTTTCTTCAGCTACAGAAGCCCACTGCCAATCCCTGTGCCAGACTCTAGGAGGAAGGAGCCAGCTGGCAAGCCTGAGAAATGCTCAAAGTCCCAAATCCAAAGGATGCTGAACGTTTTCAGAAAACAATGATCAAACTATACCAAAATGGTCTAGCTTTCCTCTTTGCATTGGTCAGCTTTTTACTGCCACAACTAAATACCTGACATACAAAATTTAAAGTTGAAAGGGTTTACTTTGTCTCATGGTTTAAGCAGATTCAGTCCACGGTTATCTGGCTCCAAGGTAGGAATATCATGGTGGAAGGGAGTGGTGGAGGAAAGCTGCTCACCTCATGGCAGTCAGGAAGCAGAGCAAGCAAGGAGAGGTCCAGAGAGAGAGAGAGAAGGAGATGGGGTCAGAACATACTGTCCAGGTCACATTCTCAGTGACTTACTTCCTCCAACCAAGCTCTACCTACTAAAAGCACATTCAGCTATGAACTTACCAATGGGTTAATCCACTGATGAGGCTAGTGCCCCATGATCTAATCACCTTCCAAAAGTCCCATCTCTGAACACATAAGTTTTTGGGAGAACATTTTTTCAAACTACCACACTTTCCAAACCAGACAAGGAGCAATGTGAGTCAGAAAACCATCTAGTAAAGGCTACATGTCTATTTGATTCTGTATCACTGGAACTCTTTGGATGAGAGCTGCTAAGGGCAACAGGACAAACTGAGACTTCTCTTAAATATTGTTCATGTTAAATACAAATGCTACTCATTTGGCTCTTGTATATGGCTTTTCATGAGAAGCAGAGTTGTGACAGAGATCATAAACTAAATGCTAACAAATCTGGAAGATAATGTATTGAGTAAAACGAGCCCAAGGAAACAGTATAAACACAAGATAAAAAGCATTTAACACTTGATCTCTGTCTTAGTTACTTTCTTGTTGCTAGGACAAAATACCTAACCCTTACAAGTTAAGGGAGGAGAAGTTTATTTTAGCTTACAGTTTGTAAAGGCTTCAGTCCACAGTTGCCTAGTTCCAAGGCAGGTAGCATAGAAGAGAAGAAACAGTTCATAGCATACAAGGCAGGAACTTCTTAAGGGAGGATGAAAGACATATATACACCCTTCCACGCCATGCCCACAGTGACCCACCTCTTCCCACCAGGCTTCACCTCCCAGCATCACACCTAGCTATAAACCCATTGGTGAACCCAGTAGTGATTTACTTTTCCATGATCCAGTCACCTCTCAGAATCCCCACCAATGAGTACATGAGGATTTAAGGGAACATCTAGATATAAGCCAAAACTGTCTCAGTGGCAGGGTCTATAGAGAGTGATAGGGGCTGTGGTAAATAGGAGAACACATGTTTTATCTGAAGCATGTGACTGTGACTCAGCTCTCGTCTGTTGTCACTGTGTACAAGGGTAGGGCCCGTGTTATCAGCTCTTCTAGTTTTTCCAGAAATACTGTACCAAAAATCCTAACTTTATGTCAATTCTCCTAATTTGTGAATATTGACAATGTTTTTAAGATTTAAATATGCGGAGACCAAAGAAAATCCATCTAAATACTATTAGGGTTTTTTAACCTTTTAGTATTAAAAACTAGACAGTTCATAAATCATGACATTCAACCAACCGTTTCTCATGCCTTACATAATTTTTTATGTGTCCACCTTCCTTGCTCTGTGATTGAAGGGACCATGTGTTGCTCATTTTTAAGAATCTAGCACCTACATCGGGCATATATTAAGAGATCAACAAATGTCGACCAAGTTCAAGTACAGTATGTATACCCCGATTGATCCTGTAGTGGCTGTGGCCCTTGGGATCCCCAGATGAAAACAGACAGTCATGAGCTCCAGTTATATGGGGAAACCTCTTGACTCATGATGTGCACCAGTACCCCAAAAAGGAGCTCAAGTGTCAGCTCAAGTCCAGCCCAGCATCTTCTTTAATTTTCCTCTAATTTAATCTTCTGACCCTCAACTTCTAACACAGTGTCATCAGCTTTGCATAATAACCACGCCCTTTATCAAAAAAATGAAAAGAGAGGATTGAGACACTTTAGCATTGATAAATTAAAAACACTTACTAATGCATTTTTGGTGTACGTTGCCCTTTCACATTTAAAGTGATATAATCTCTATAATTGGATTGTCAGTCTATATAATTGTGCTGCATTTATAACTGTTTTCTATTTATGTCCCTTGTTCTTTCTGTCTTTCATTCTCTTCCCGCCTTCTCTGGCTTTTGCTGAGCATTTAAATGATCGCATTTTCTCTCCTGTCAGTGCATCACTTATACTATTTCACTTAAATTTTTAGTGGTTGCATTGGAGTTTGCAATATATATACATGTACAATTAATTCAACTCCATTTTCAGATAATACTTTATTGCTTCACAGATTGTCCAAGTACCCATTAACAGAATATTCCAAATTTTCCCTTCTGTCTCTTACACTATTGCTATCTTTCATTTCAATTATCCATATGCTATAATGACTGAATACACTGTTATTATTGTCTTGAGCAAACTATTTTCTGAGAAATGATTAGAAACAATGAAAATGAAAGGCTAGAGATGCAGTTAAGCAGACCACCCACCTGGCATGTGCAAGGCCATGGGTTCAATCCCCAGCACTGCAAAGAAAGAGAAAAAGTGAAAAAAAGAGCATACCTTATTTTACTTTCTGTTATGGCTTGTGTCTAGATGTCTCCCCACAGCCTCATACACTCATAGGTGGGGCTTTGCAGAGCTGGTTGCATCTAGGGTGTGTGATACTGAGATTAATGGTGCATGGTAGTAAATTAGTCCACTGACTGGAATTAGCACAGGTCTGGGTGTGTCTGAATGGATTTACTGAAAATCAAAGCCTCACCCTGAGTGTGGGTGGCACCACCGAAAAGGCTTATAACCTGGATGGGATAAAAGAGAAAAGCAGGCTCACTACTTGCTGCTTTTGCTGCTTCCTGTCTTCTCTGCCCTAGACTGCTTCTCCTCTGAATGCCCCTCCACCATGCTGCCCTGCCTTGGAGCCAGCTGACTGTGGGCTGAAACCTCTACAAACTGGCAGCCCAAATAAACCTTTTGTCCTTTAACTTGTGGGTGCTGAATATTTTGTCTCAACAACAAGAAAGGGAACTAAGGCACCTTCATTTATTTCTTCTTTAATATTCTTCATATTGATCTGAGTTTCTGTCCTACACTATTTTTCTTCTCTCTAAAGAATTATTTGTTTTTATTTTCCTTTTATTTATCTATTTTCTTTTTTTCTTATTACCATGCTGCTGCTGGAACCTAGGGCCTGTCACATTCTAGGCAAGCGGTCTGTCATTGAGCTGTGTCCCTAGCCTTTTTGAAGGAATCATTTTCACATTTCTGGCAGGTCTGATCTACTGGTCACAAATTTACTCATTTTTTGTTTGTCTCAGAAAGTTTCTTTCTTTCTTTTGAGGGACAATGTCACCACATACAGAATTCTAAATTGGTGGTTTTTCCTTTCAACCTCTTAAAAACTTCATTCCATTCTCTTCTCACTTGGGTCATTTCTGAAGTTTGATGTAATTCTTATCTTCCATACCCCCACACCCTGGCTTCTTTCAAATTTTCTCTTTGACTTTGATTTTCTGTAGTTTGAATGCTTATGGCTTCAATGCCAAGGATGATTGATCATTCCTAGGCACAGCTTTTTAGAGTTTATTCTGTTTGTTCTCTACATACTCAGTATCTGTAGTGTTGTGTCTGTCATTAATTTTGGAAAGTTCTTAGTTACTATTACTTCAAATATTTCTTCTACTCCTTTCTCTTTTTCTTTCTTGTATTTCCTTTATGCTACATGTTTTATAATTTTTCTATAGTTTTGTGATATTCTTTTTCATCTTTTTCATTTCTTTTCCTTTTTGTTTTTTAACTTGAGAAGTTTTCTTGATATTTCTTAAAGCTTACTAGTTTTTCTTTCAATCATTCCAGATCCCTAACAAACTCATCAATTCTTTGTTTGTGTTACAATTTTTTTATTTCTATCATTTTCTTTTGATTCTTTGTCTCTCCATCTCTGCTTAAATTAATCATCTCTTCTTGCATATCACCCACTTTTTCCATGAGAAGCTTTCACATATTGACCTTAGTTACTTTAAATTTTAGACCTGTTAATTCCAAAATCTTCATCATATCAAAACTGGTTCTGATTCTTACTCCATCCCTTCTTACCATGGAAGCTGTTTTTCATTTGGGGTTTTGAGTATTTTGCTTTTCATCATGCCTTATAATCTCTTGTTAAATGTAGGCACAATATATGGCGTTAAAGGAGCTGTTCAGGTAAATAGACCTTAGGTGTGAGCTTTGTGCTTTCCTAGCCAGACATTAGGCTTCATTGACTGCCCTCAGTATTGTGCTGTGGTTAAAACTTCCCCTGTTCTTGATTTTGTCTGCCCTACTGTCTTTAGATTTTCCTAGTGACTTTGTCTTCACATAAAGTCCAAGATGTGTATTTCTTTCCACTGTGATATGTTATATACAGGAACCTGCTAGTGCAATAGTACCAAGTAGGGTTCAGGAAAGTACTCTATAAGCTTATACTTAGGGCTCACCGTTTCAGTGAGCTTGAGTTAGGTGTCTCACTTGTACATCAAAGGCTGGTGGTGGGCCTAGAACTGGATATTTCCCTTCTCTTTTCCCTAGTTGGTTAGGCTCTGGTTAGTTTCCCTTGAGGGCAGGCACATTTAAGGACAGCAACTCCGGGCTATTTCAAAATGGCTACTTTTTTCCCACCCCCAGAAAGAGGCATTAGATTTTTCTCTTATTTCAGGACAAGCATCTAATTAGGAATCCTAGAGTAAAACTCAAAACAACATGGACTTAACCTTTTTCTAAGACTAGGTTGTTTTTTTAGCCCTAAGCTTTTTCTCACTAAGCCTCTAGCACTTCATCTAGCACAGTTTATAGTTTCTCTGTTCCTACTCTACTGGTTCTGGATGTGTGCTACCACTGAGGTAAAATGCAATTCTGTGCATCCACCTGTCTCTCCGGTGTTCCCAGCAACAATTTGCCCTATGACCTCAGATCTGTGGTGGACCTAAGAAAAGCTGTTAATGTTCAGCTGTTCAGTTTTTTTCTTGTGAAGACGAGAGGAAAGGCTTCCAAGTTCTTTGCATGTCAAACCAGAAACTAGGAGTTAGTGAACAAATTGCTATAATAAGAGGGTAAATGTTTCAGATAAATCCAAGGTTCTGTTTGGGACCCCCAACTTATATCAACTATACTAATTCCAATATATGCACTACCATAACAACATTCAGCGTTCAAATGTCAATTCCCAAATTTTAAAAATCTCAAATATTATACCTTAATTTCCAACTAAGGGTTGATGTGAGATAGTGTAAGGTTTGAAGTCAGAAGGCATGAGTTCAAATCTCAGTTTTATCCCATATCAGCAAGGAACCTACTCTCTGGGTTTATGTCCCCATCTGTGTAGGAGAGGTAGTAACTGTATTATATAGATATAACCAGGTATAGATATAAATGACATAGATATGGTGTATTACATATATATAATTTGATAGATATATCAGTTTATGTAGATACAATGCATGAGATATATATATATAAATTCGAAGAACAACATGATTACATTCACACAAAATTCATTTGTAATGATGAGATGCTCTCTGACAGACATCTAATTAATACAAGTAATTATTTTTCTTCCTTGTTTAATTTTTCTTGTAATGTCTCTTAATTTCATAAAAGATGTATGTAGGTACCAGTATTAATTAATTTTAAAGGATTTAAAGAATTTAAATCCTTCCTTCAAGAAAATGTCTAAATTTTACACAGATTATTAGATGTAAAAAATAATAGAAAGGAGATGGTTGGTAGAAAAACAGAATAGAAAGGGAGATAGTTTATTTTTTCTTCTTTATTTTAAAGAGAAAAGAAAACAAAATAACAACAACCAAGGCAAAAACAAAACCAACACAAAAACAATAAAGATGATACAGAATTTCAAAATAAAGTTAACAGTGGTTGTTATATTACATATTAATTTCAATGAAGTTGCTCAGCATCTAGGAGATAGTTGATTGCACATTCTAAAAGTTAATTTAGGTTCACAAGGAAAAAATATTTACATTTATCCTCCTTTATGGCTGAACAGTGGATAGATCTGGAGACCATAATACTAAGTGAAGTTAATCAGACACAGAAGGTTAAATATTAGTGGCTTCTGTAATATTAGAAACATAAAATATAAATATTTAAAGAGCAAAATAAAAGAGAGATGTTAGGAAACAGACTGTAGAGCTAGGAAGCGGATTGAAGAAGAGGGGAGAAGCAAGGGCAGGGTGTAAGGGGGAGTAAAAGTGGCCATGATACAATATGTGTATGTACCAGTTCCCCGAGATGAATGTAATTACATGTCACAAGCATATACTAATAGAAAGTTTTAATTAAGAAAAAATGCACAAAGTCAAACACAAGGCTCCTACATCGCCCTTCTTCCCTCCAAGATGACTATCATGTCACCTGCAGAAGCTCCCACAGTGAGCTTTGGGTCACTGAAACCACACAACATGAATTGCTGCTAACACAAATCTATACCACATGAAGCAGAGCAATATTTTTTTTTAATTTTAGAAATAAAAGGAAGAAAATACTAACAGACCGACAACATTTTACAAAATAGCAAAGGATCAGTACAGACATTACAGAGTTACAAACACAGTGGTAGGGAATTAACAGTGCTTATTGTATTACATATCAGAGCAATATTTTTTAATCCCAGTGCAGAATTTTGGGCCTACAGCTTAGCCTGTCAAAGATATTTCTCAGTAATGCACCTGGCATTGAACAAAAATATGTACATATTCTCCAAGTCTCAGGCCAAGTCTTTGGAGATCTTTGATAGATGCTTTCAGCCACAAGTTATAGAAGTCATCTCTGACTCTCCTAAATAAAAAGGGGAGATTAGGTGAGAGAAAATTAAAGTCTTGGAGAATTAGATTGCACCTGGGTGACCAGATTAGGAAAGTGAAGGCTAAGAAGAGGAGACATAGTTAGCACTAAGTAGGAACAGTCTATTTGAAGATATTTTCATCCCTATCATCCAGTGCCACTGCCCCTGCCCCAGAACACAGATACTGCCTCTATCCTGAATGGACACTAAAATCCTTTTGCATTGTTTGAATATACAAAAACAAGCATCTGATTAGCCATAACTCTGCAATTTTCTTGGAAACAAGACAGGAAAACACTTCTAGTTGCCTTTTACCATTGGGAATGAGAGGCTGGGCACACTCCCTATATCATGAAGACCATGGTAGGGAATGCTCTCAGTTACAGCAGCAAGGATTGCAAACTGGAAAGATTTTTTTTAAAATGAATAATAGAAGGACAGCACAACTGGATATATTAGTCTGTGAGGTTTTCTGTGACCAGAACAAAATACCTGAGGCAAGTTACTTTGTGAAGAAAAGAGGTTTACTTTGGCCCATGGTTCTGGAGCATCAAGGTCAAGAAGCTGTATCTAGTGATGATCTTCTTGTTGACAGTGCCCTGAAATGGCCCAGAACATCCCAAGAAAGTCAAGGAATGCACATGTATGTGTGTGTCTCCTTTGTCTCTCTCCCCCTTCATAATGCCATCAGGATTCAGTCATCAGGCTCTACTCTAACAACTTTATCTAATCTAAATCACCTCCTAGACCCCACCCCTGAACACCAAAGTTGAAGGAAGTTTTCGTCCTTAATGCTTCACAATAGGGATTAAATTTCAACACAGAAAGCCTTGGGGAACAGACTAAAGCCATGGCCAAATCATAGCAATGGGGCATTTTTACTTTTTAAAAAAGTTTTGGAATAGCAAACAGATAAAGAAAAATTGATATTCCCAGGACATATATTACTACCTCAGCATGTCTGTTGGTCATGATGAGCATCTCTTTCGGTTAACCTGTGTAACCAAATATTTCAACTGTTAACCTGTGCTTAAAATCATATGAAGCAGATTTAATTAAATCAGATGGGTAAGAATGGTAATATAACCTTTGGCCAAATACAAAGGTGGGATTGCTAAACAGTAAAACCAATTTTCTGATGTGCTTTATAGAGAAAGTAATTCCAAAAGAGAAAGTTGCTAGATCTTTGGTAGAAACATTGGAACAAAGAAGCTATAGTGAGGGAAAATTTGAGCTGTGATATTACTGTAGTTGCTGAATATAAGTGTTAGTATGTTTATTTAGGAATCAGTCTCTTTACCTCACAATTTCAGAACAAATGTACCCACACCTAACAAGCCAGCCAAAGTACAAAAGTAATATGACCTGGTGAGCGCAAGGTCCTAAGGTCGATTCCCTGTACCAAAAAGTAATATGACTGAAAAAATGTGGGTTGTTTTGTTTTGTTTTTGTTTTCATTTCTCCTTTTAGTACTAGGGACTGAACCCAGGGCCTTCACACTGAGCTACATTCCTATTACTTTTTTTATTTTTTGTTTGAAGATAGTTTCATTAAATTGCTCAGGCTGGGCTCAAATGGGTGATCCTTCTGCCTTAGTTGCCCAAAGTCCTGAAACTACATGTGCACCATCTTACCTAGTCAAATGTTTTTAGTCATGAACTTTCCAAAAACAGGTAACTTGGAGTAAAGAAAGTCAGTAAAATAAATGTGTTCAAGTAGTCTAACATCCGAGCCAGCAAGAGAGAGTTATGAGACAAAACATCGCGATGAGCAACAGAGACAAGTGATTTTAGCAGACTAAGAGCATCACATGATAAGGAAAGCAAACTGGACCCACAAGACAAAACTGTAAAAAGATGCAACATAGGCCTAAGAGGGTAAGGGAGGAGAAGAAACAGAGGAATTAAAATGAGTCAACACAAAGTCCATAAAAGAAAACAGAACTAGAGCTCTTAGGACTGAAAAGAACAACCCTGTAGGACCATATGGAGCCCTGGTGAAGGCAGCACGGCTCACCACATTATACCCCTTCCTCCTTCACCTGTTTGGCTCTGAACACGCAGAAAGAGGCTTCTCTTTCTCCCCACGTACCCCATTGTTAGAAAGTTAGATCCTTAGAACTGAAAACTTTCCCTCATTCTATGAAGCCCTCTCTTCTTTGCTATACTTTTAAGTCCAGTCAATAACTTGTACCTTTCCTTCCATTACTATATCTCAGTATTTATAGATGCGGCCATGATTTGGTTCCTTGCAAATGTGCATATTCAATTCCCTCAGTCCCAGCTGCCTTCAAAATGCATAATTTTGAAAAGACTGGGAAGGAGAGAAACAAGGGTCATTTTTATGATCCTGTTCATGTCCACATTTTATCAATGTCTCCTCAATAATGAGAAAGCCCATGCTGGACGAAGCATTTAGTCCCCTAAGTGGGCCCCATCTACCAGCCCCCCCCCCGCATATTGATTAACTGATTGATTTTCAAGATTTATAGAAATGTACTCCCTGCCAAGGTCTCCGAGCACCTCCACGACAGTAACATTAGGCAACATGAAGAGGTGTGTGCTCCCTGTCCTGTCCCAAAAGCTTCCTCCTGCCATTCAAGAGTTTTTTAAAATGCACATTAGAAGTACACTTTATGCCATCACTGAAGGTCATCCAAACAAGATCTTCTCAAAGAACAAAAGGAAAAAGATTGCAATGCCACAGTATAGCTCTATAACACCCCTTCCCCCATCTCCAGAAATTCAAAGAATTGGAACCTTGGAAGAAACCTTGAAAGCCATTTGATTGATGGCTCGCAAACACAGATCTATGGTGTAGTCTTTCATTGGTCCAAGTAAAGTCGGAAAATAGAAAAAGCCAACACAGTAAACTTTTTTGTACTTAGAATCGAACTCAGGACATTGTGCTTGCCCAGCAGGCACTGTGCCACTGAACTATATCCCCATTCCTAACATAATAAATTTTTAAAAGCTAACGTGATTTAAAGAGCTAATTAGTATTTTGATATATGCTTCCAAATTTTTGTTATTAAAATATACTTTATCAAATTATGGTGGCAGTAGCTGGTAGTTATTTAAAATAACTTTACTCATCAAAGCAAAAATTATCAAGATACCTATAACCCCTAATATTCTCTTTGAATTTGTATTTCTTAATGAAATCAAAATCTAGAAACCATTGACTTTTCAAGTTAAAAAAACAAAAGTAAGGCTCAGAAAGGCCATGTACCCCTAGGGGCCCCAGCCAGTTAGTGACACAGTGTGGACAGAGAGACTGACTTGACCCTACAACCCTGTTTCTTAAACTTGCAGGGTTCCAAGAAGTCTTTTCTGGGCCTCAGTAGTGACTATTTGTCCTTCCTTCTACCTAAAATTCTTTTTCCTTTGAGCTGTCTCTCCAACTGTTTATGTCTGTCTTACTGGGAGCCCAAGCCCAACTCCTAGAAAACAAAGAAAGTGGGCAGTTACCTCCTGTCACCTCACCCTGGTAGCCATGGTGTGCAGTTACCTGGCCTAGGTCAAACAGCTCAGATGCTCCAACCTGGGGCTTTGAACCTAGAAGGAGTAAGTTGCAGGAGCAGAGACCAGTAGAGATTTTGATGGCAGCAGAGCTGAGAGCCTGCTGCAGAGGTATGAAGTACCTGTGACTCCAGAGGATACCCCCCCCTCCAGCTAGCCCTGTCCATGCAAGACCTTGATGTGCCCTTGACTCCCCATCCCTCTTGAGTCTTACCTTTTCTTAGCCTGGTTTTAATCAGTTTTTTAAAGTTTATTTTAACACAAATATATTCATTTTCAACTTACATTTTCTAGAAGAATCTTCCTTTTTTTTACTCCTTTTTACTGGCTATAGAGATTGAGGGGCTTCATTTTGGCAGATTCATATATGCACATAGCATAATTTGATCATTTTCAGTCTCCCATTACCTCCCTTCTCCTGTCTTTCCCCCAAGGTTCACATGGAGTTGGGGTGGTCGGTGCATACAGTATATTTGGACAGGCAATAAGGAAGTTGGATGTGAGCAAAATTTCAGCCTGTTCCTTCCCATTGATTCTGTAAGTTATGCTAGATCCTTCCAACAAATTCCTTTTCCATTTCAGTTAGCCAAACTAGGTTTCTGCTATTTTCAGACAACAGTCCTGACTAGAGTTCCTCCTGAATTACCACTGAATAGCATCTGGGTATTTAAACCCAGGATTTCTCAAACAAGGTTTAGTGAAGACCAGTTATTTTCTTACCCCAATCCCTCATGTACAATTGCCCAATTTACAGAATAAAAATACAGGAACACCAAATAAATTCAAATTCATTTAAACATCAAACAATGTATGCCTGTTAATAGCATTAACAGCATAAGTAACATCAACAGCACAATAAGCAACATTATTTTTTATCTACAGTTCAAATTTTTAGTAGGCCACCTGTAATTATAGGCCAACATGTATATTATGTGACTAGAATACAATTCATACCATTACACACTCATCACACAAATGTGACAGCACCTAGTATGGTCTGCAGTCTTGTGAAAGAGATAGGTGAACCACATGTGATGGTGCAGCCCTGTAATCTCAGCACTCTCAGAAGCTGAGCCAAAAGGATCATAAGTTCAAGCCCAGCCTGGGCAACTTACCAACTTAGTGAGACCTTGTCTTCAATTTTAAAATTTTTAAAAGGATTGGCAGTGTACCACAGTGCCAGTATGAGCCAGCTGACAAGGGACTAAATCCCCTTGAAATAATAAGCAAAATTAAGATGCTATGCCTTTAAATTATGCTGTTAGGCATTGTAACCAGCAATGTGAAAGCTGACTAATACAAAACATTGGTACCAAGAGTGGGATCATTGCTGTGGTTGTACCTGATCATCTGCTTTAGAAGCCTTCAAAACTGGCTTGCAGGAGGAATTTGGAAGAATTTGGGGATGCAGGCTAGAAAAGTCTTAGAATGTTTTAATCAGAGCCTGATGGTTGATTCTAGTCAGAGGTCAGAAGACCAGAATACTGACAGGAATGCAGGCAGTAAAGGCCAGGATCAGGTCGGACTACTGGTTATGTGTGTTATGCTCTGGCAGAAAATTCATCCATTTTTCTCATGTTCTAAGATGTGGAAGGAGACTGAGATTAAAGACTGTAAACTAATTGATTTAGCAAAGGAAACTCAAAGGTAGCCCAACACTCAGGCTGTCGCATGGGTACTGCTGGCTGCTTTTAGCCAGATTTATAGTGAGAATAAAGGGGGAAAGTAGAGCAGAAAATTTTGAAAACTTACATTTTGGACCAGAAAGAACCATGTGTAAAGTTGGCTGCTGAAGAGATTAGTGCCATTAAAAAGAAACCAAGCACTTTGTACTGGGAGAAGAAAAAAGATGTTTTAAAGGTATCTCAGAAATCAGCAAACCTTACCCATCTCAGGCTCAAGGGTCCAAAAGTACGAACATTTCATTTGAGAAGAGATTCCCTGAGACACCTTCTCAGGAAGGAAATCTATTTCCTCAGGATTCATTTCACTGTGCTCACCCATACAGGCAAAGAAGCCACTGCAGGCATGGTTCCTGAAAGCCTGGCTATTGTCCAAGATGGCAGCAGACCTTGGCATTCTCCCTGTGATGGTTTCACTGGCATGCAGAATGCAAGAATTATAGTGTCAGGAAGGTTTCCATCTAGATTTCAAAGGAAGCCCTAAAAGTCCAGACAAGGAATTCCTGAGAAGGCAGTGCATGAAGTTGTGGGAATGAAACCAAAGGTACACTGGAAATTCCAGGAAGCAGTGATGCTGTGAAAATGTGATGTCTGCTAGGGAAGGCTGCAGGTTGTGGGAAAATCCAGCCAAGGGAGAGGCTGTGTGCTACAACCAACAAAGCAATAGGGGTGGCTGCTCAAGTCCTCTGGAATCTCACCTCCATTTACCCTGGATGCCAAACATGGAGGTACAGGATATAACATTTGCCCTGATGGATTTCAGTCTTGCTTTGATATTATTCTTTTCTACTCCTTTATTCCTCCCTGTTGGAATGGAGCTGTTTAACCTGTGGCGTTGTACTTTGGGATGATGTAACTTGTTTTCCATTATTAAAAAGGTTCACAACTAAGAATTTGCCTTGAGTCTCAGAAGAGACCTGGATTTTGACTTTTGAAAAATGTTGAAATTGTTGAGTCTTTGCGGAAGGAATTGTTGAATTTTTGGTTGTACACAAGGTATTGTATCATCTTAGGTAGAGTTGTGTCCTTGTGTTTATTTGGAGATTAAGTATGGTTTAAGGAATAAATTTTGTTATGAAGTCAACAAGTGGTGGGATGTGGCAGTTTCAGTGGAATGTCGATTGGTTTTGTAAATGTCCAAGGTATTGGTACAGCACAATTTGGGTGTGTCTGGTCGGGTTATGGAAGTGTGGCCTTGGGGTCCCTCTATGTCTGGTCCCTCATCCTTCCTTTCTGACATGGTTCCCTTCCTCTGCTTGACCTGCATGAACTAAGAAGCTCTGTTCCACCCTTCTGTCATGATGTTTCTGCTTTGGAGCCAGTGACTATGGACTGAATCCCCTTAAAACCATGAGTCAAATTAAACCTGTTCTTTAAATTGTTCATGTCAGGCTTTGCATCCAGAAAAAGGAAAGCTGACTAATACAGAAGGCAAGTAAAGCAGGTTATGATCCCTGCCCTGTTTGCTTATTGTTGTATTCAGTAGAGCAGGAGAAGTGGGGTGGAAGAGAAACGGAATAATTCTCATGTAGCTGTGTGACTTTGGACCTGATATGGTTAGAGCCAATTTGTTCACTGCCCACCCCCATGTGGAAAATCCTCCACCATGCCCCTGTCTTTGTGAATATCCTCATCAATGTGATACATCTCTGTTCCAGGCATGTGCTTTGAATGCTTTCTTAAGCCTGGAGCAACAGCTGTTCATCACCAGTTGTAGTGGTTGATTGATTATTTCAACTTGAGAAGTTTAGAAGCATAACTAAACTTGGCTCAGCAATTGGCCCAGCAATTCTACACCCTAGGGTGTACAGGAACCACCCTAGGGTGGATCATCACCTAGATAATATAAAAGGGAAATGAAGAAGGACAGAGGTACTTCCATTCCTTTTGGAGGAGCTCCAGTCTTCACCTTTAGCTTGGACTTAGTCTCCTGGCTTCTAGTGCAGACTCTTCGGCTTCCACCTTGGATCCTTCAGCCTTCCGTCACAGACTCATTGGCCTCCTGGTACAGACTTGCACGGAACTCTGCAGTGAACTCCAGACTCTGGACTGATTCCTTCGGTCTTCTGTGCAGACACCCTCTGCACACTTCCCCATACAACTCTCTGGCTGACAGCCATAAGCCAATCTTGTAATTTCTTATAATCTGTACATCCTGTGTTATATCTGTTCCTCCAGTAATACCCTGACTGATACACCAGGTTTTTTTATTTGTTTATTTAGGTCCCATCTTCCTTTCTCACTGCTCTAGTGGACAGAACTCAGGACTACCATATATGAATGACCATTACTTCCTAACCAATGGTAATCATAATCCTACTTTGTTTCTTCTACTTCCTTTATAACAATCAGTGAGATCTCCAATCATTGAGTAGCTCCATTGCCTGACTGCATTCAGTGTAGAATGAGCTCTCAGTTCCCTAAATGGTTCCCAGTATTACCCGCCTCAAACCCAAATCCTAAAACAAGTCTCACCTGACTCTTCTTACTCCCAAGGTTTCCTGGTATGTAACTATCATTCTTATGCCAAGTTCATAAATCTCATTTTGTTTGTGTTGCATCAGGTGGGGCTCTGGGAGGTTAGGGATCCCGTCATGAAGAGACCCTCCAATCTTCTAGTTTGTCTCTTCACCTTGGTGAAGAATGCAAAGGGTGAAGTGAGGCTGACTCAAAACCAAAGGTCCCTCCAGCATAAAATGAGGAACTCAGTAAACAAAAGTAGAGTGAAGTAGAGGTTTTACTTATAATATTGCAAAGGCAGGGAGACTACAAAGCAACAAATTGTATGTCAAGGAGAAGCTCAAGATGAACTTCTTGGCCTGGTATCTTTGCCTTGTCGTAGGTAAACTTACCTCTAAACATAAATGTTTCACTTATTGGTATAATTTAGGCCAATCAGGGTCTTAGACTTTGTTTCTGGGGTGAGATAAGTTTCAAGGGGTCAAGGGGCACATAGCAAATGCATGCAGAGGTCTCACAAAGGGTACCTTCCCTACATACATCATGCAAAGTAGGTATGTAATCACCTTTATCATCTCCACCATGTGAGCTACCCAGGTCATGAGGTCATGCCCTATGCTGCCTACTTCCTCCTAACTGTCCCTACATAGTGCCCCAGATTTGGCCTATAGACCATAGTTTGCTGACCTCTGAACTAAACAAACAAACAAACAAAATCTAGTAAGCTTTGAAGACTCTTGTACAGCCAAAAAGCCACATCTCAGTGTAGAAGTCTGTAACTAACAAGACATAAAACACCCCCAGGCATGTTTTGAATTGATAAAAATGTTGAACTTTCACAGTCATTTTGACTTTTAAGGAAGAACCAAATGTTACGTGGTGTGAGGTTTCATAAATAAGGTGGATGAGGGCACACCACAAGGCAGAAATTGCTGTAAAATTTTGATCATTGGGGGTTGATCAAAGCATATGGTGAGTTTTTAAATTTTAAAAATCATTACAACAAAAGATGTATTGCCATAGTCCTTCTGAAAATGTTCCGCCTCCCTTCAAGCACACTTATGCCATCATTCTTGGCAATGTGTCTGTTACTGCAACACATTTTTGCTTACATCTAAACATTCGCTGAATTTTCGATCAGTTCTTGTGTAGTATGCTGGTTAAGTTTAATTGTGTCAGCTTGATTGGTTAGAGAGCTACCTAGGGAATTAGTAAAGAACACTTTGGGAAGTATCTGAGTGAGTCATAGAGTTGTGACCTTGGGTACTATATATGGTTCCTGGCCCCATCCTTTCTGGCAGTGTTTCCCTGCTCTACTGCCTGACTACTGTGAATATCTCCTCTGTCTTGCCCTTTCTGCTTTATAGCCAGCCTACCATGGACTGAATCTCTTGAAACTATGATCCAAATTAAGCCTGTCCTCCTTTAAACTGTAGGTATCAAGTGTTGTATCCTAGTGACAGGAAAGGCAATATATATGGAAACATAGGCTGCATTGATAGCCAAGATTTAGACTACACAGTAGTCTAAATGGAATCTACAGATCCTTTCAAAACAGAACTCCCTCACAAAATAGTGTAGTGATGTTGAGCTAGTAACAGAGTTTTAATCAATGGAGCATCAGCAAGGATTCTAAACACAGCAAGATAGCTCTTATTCAAAAGTGTACATAAGCCAGGCCCATGTGTTTATCTGTATATGAGTGAGAAAGCAAGCTGGGAGTAAACATTAATAGAACTTTCTCTTCATATTAAAGCTCATCAAGATGTGAGTAATAGCTAGGTAGCACACTAACAGAGAGGATTAAAAAGCAGGAAACTTCTAGGTGAGGGAGCAGTAGCCAAGAAAAGCTGCCTGAGGTCAAAAGAGAGGGCTTTGAAAATGGTCATGGAGCAACAACCACCCATGACCATGACAGTATGCATGGTGCCAAGTTGGCATGACCGAGATCTTGACCATTTGAAGCAGCAGGGGGTGCAGATGTGTCCCTGAGTCTGTGAGAGACACTCTGGTGACTCCTGAAATAATTGTGGGACTTTTTTAGGGACTGGTGACGGACTGAAGAAGGAGAGAAAAGCTGCAATGAACTGCATTACAGTTTTCTACTTTTCTACATCTTCACCTCACCTCTAGAGAGTCACTGAATTTGCCTCCTGCTTCACAAAGAAAATAAAGGCTGTGATATACAGCCACCCACAGTTTCTTTTCTCATCTTTAAACACTTCAGGCTAAATTCTTGACGATTGTCCCTGCCACAAGAATGATGGGGAAGCCCTCATGAATGGGATTAGTGGTTTTACCAAGCAGGTATGAAGGAGCATTTGTCCATTTTTGCTCCTTGGACCTTCACTATGTGAAGACGTAGATATAAGCTGCCATCTTGAAAGCAGAAAGCAGTGCTTGTTAGACACTGAATCTGCTGGCTCCTTGAATTTGGAATTCCCTGGTCTCTGGAGTGGTGAGACAGGAATTTCTGTTCTCAATAAACTACCTGGTCTTGGATATTTTATCATAGAAGCCCAAATGGACTAAGACAATAGCTGAACTAACTGTGACCTAAGACCTTAGATCCATGAATATGCTATGAGGGTTATGGGTTGGGCAGGAATGCTCAACCGATAGGATAGAGGACTGGGCTTTGAAAGGACAGTAAAAAGCAAGGAAAACAAAATAAAATAGTAAGCTTCATAAACACAAAACCAAGTCACAGGGCAGCTCCAGTTTAGGGGAAGGGACAAGTTGCTCATTTGAACTGAGGTCCAACTGAGGAAGAGAACAGAGCTGTCCCATGGTGGAAGTTGTCTGAATCCCTTTAAAAGTGAACTACTGGATCGAAATGTCCCCCAAGGAACAGCTTTCCTGGACACGTAGGCAAAATGAAATAGAGTTCTTAAGTAGTGGGGAAAAAAACATGGACTGGTATGGGAAGACAATAAATTTAAAAGCAGCAAGTCCATTATTTTTTTTCTCTCAAGATTGACATTTATCAATAAATATCAATTTCTACCTGAGCTAGACAAGTGATAGATGAGTCATACATTTATAGTGAAAAAGTTCACTGACCAAAAAGATAATAAAATAAAATAATCATTTAAATTAAATATTTTCTTTATTAGATTTCATTTTCCAGCTGTTTTAACTTAATAGAATTTTTCTCCTTAATTTCAAAGTATATAATGCTTTTTGACTGAACACTGATTACCTTTCCAGCCCAATGGCCTTTCTCTGTCAATGGCAATTAAATCCACAGAGATGATTTCTTTCTAACATTTGAGATTCTTGTTTTTCTCACTGCACATCAGACATTTTGCTCAACTCAACCAAATTTTGTTAGGAAATTTTTATTTGATAAGACGGGATCCAAAACCCTCCAATTAAAAATGCAAACATCTTAGGGCCCGCTGTTTGCAAAGATTTTATGTATATATATTTTTGTTTGTTTGTTTGTTTGTTGTTTTTTTCCAGTACCGGGAATCAAACTCATGACCTCGTGCTTGCCAGGCAGGCGCTGTGCCTCTGAGCTAAATCCCCAGCCCCTGTTTTATGTACATTTACTATAAGGCTTGGTTTATTTCTGGTAGACT
The DNA here is from genome assembly GCF_000276665.1 of Chinchilla lanigera. Classification (NCBI taxonomy): domain Eukaryota; kingdom Metazoa; phylum Chordata; class Mammalia; order Rodentia; family Chinchillidae; genus Chinchilla; species Chinchilla lanigera. The sequence goes on along the minus strand of NW_004955460.1, from coordinate 3,992,309 downwards.
GAAGAGTTTGTCCATTATGCCTTTTTTAAATGTATTTCACAGGTGCTCATCTCTTCTTGTTAATAATGTAGACCTCTGGAAATTTTTAAATATTTACTATTGTGTGGCTACACCATTTTTATACAGGACTTTAAGTCTCATCATTTCACATGATCACTTCTTACCACTTCATGAGCACAGAGGAACCTTTTACAGAACAGTGATCAAAACAGCCTGAATCGACAAAACAAACCCCACGTTTTAAACCACAGTTCTCAAACAAAAAGCACCAAATCAGAATAAAATACAAAGCTTTGATTCTTCCTTTCTCTGAACTATGCAAATTACTTCTATGTGTTAATGTGCTTTAAATGTTATTTTCCAGTGTCACAACTCAAAGAGAAAACCTCATTTCTCTCACAACAGAATAAAATTAATTGAAACATAATCCAACTGATTCTGGGCTTTCATCCACAATGGCACTTTTACTACCTGTTTTTTTTTTTTTTAATTCAACAATCTAAATATAATTAGTTTCTACCAACTACCATTTGGGAGTCCTTGCTGCAGATGTTCAGAAAGCAGAAAAAACACACAGCTCTCTATTCAGGAAACAGGTCTCTGTTCTAAATGCCCAGACAATAAAGATAAACCAGCCCACTTCTTATTAGACCCACAGAAGGAAACTGGAGTATTGTTTTAATCCATTTTTGCTGTAACTGAGGTCTAATTATGGGCCATTATATTTTTCTTTGGATTTCTGTATTTTATCCAAGTACAGTCATTTCTTGGTATCTTTGGGGAGGAGAATTGCTTTAGCCTTGGAGTTTGTGGCCAGTAAGCAAGATAGTGAGATCCTGTTTCAAAAAAAAGAAAAAAAAAAAAAAGAGGAAAGAGGAAGTAGGAGGGAAGGGAAGGGAAGTGGAGGGGAGGGGAGGGAAAAGGGGGAAAAGTCCAAGCAGTGACTTATTTTTGCTATTTGCTTCTCATTCAACCACATAAGCTTTCACTCTCAGATTCATCAGCATAAGGTCTCCCTTCTATTGATGCCCACGGTAAGACTTCTCTGGGTTGTTGGCTTCCAGAGATTTCTAGAATTTCTCAAAGTGGAGGGTCTGCCTGGGCAGTGGGGATGACTTGCCACATGCAGTCTCTGACAAGCACTCATACCTAGGGATAAGGGGGAAATAAGCAAATCGATAATAACTAGAGTTTACTTTCTGCAAAACTCTTGCACCCTGTAGGTTCAGAGGAATAATTAGCTGCTCTCACTGTTTTGAAGACTGGTTCCAAAAAAGCGGCTCAAACTACAAATATGATAAAATGTTTCTGTCTTTTGAGAATCAGAAAGTGGTGTCACTCAAGTCTAGATATATTTCTGTGCAATGGAATCAGTGATACGTTTTTTAAAAGGAGAAAGTTAGGAATTTTTATAGAAAGTGCAATTTACCTCTATGGCACTTGCATATCATAGAGCATTTTATAATGGTGTGCAGCAAAGATTGTTAACACACTTTGAAAGGGAAAAGGGAAGAAAAAAAGGTGGCATTCTTTCAACTGAACAGCAGTTTTCTTTAATTTGTAGAAAAGAAAAAACAAAGAGTTTCTCCCAAAACAACATCTATGTTAAACTGTTGAAATGTGCTATTTTAATCACTACCTCAAACACAGGGGATTTTTTATGACCATTTGTTACAACTTAAGAGTTTAACCTCCTCAAAACTCATTCTACACTGTTCGTTTGTTTAGATGACATTTGATCTGTTTTCTTAATTGAACATTTTCCTATTAAATTGAAATAAAAATACAAGAGAATCAGAAGTAATAACTGCAGCTTCCCTCCAGAGGTATAAAAAAAAAAAAAAAACTAACAGTACAGACTCTTGGCTCTGAGACAAATAGGAGGACGATAGCTAAGTATTGTCCAAAATAGTGGTTGAAGTATTTTGCCTATTTGTAAAATATTTTAATTCCAAAAAGTTATGGAACACAAGTTGGTATATACGTTGCTTCTTTGTGGAGCATGCTGATACAGCTCCTTTACTCTCATGACAGAAGAATGGAAAAAGTAAAGAAAGTAAGAAAATAAAATTAATAAAACTTTTACTTTGTTAAAAGTAATAAATGATAGCAATGGCTTTGTCCTTAACAGTTTGGGACTTTGGATAACAAGACAAATGAACATGAGCTGAAATAGTTTAAGACAGAGTCAATTTTTACATTTTTTATCATCAACCAAGAGCAAACAATAGATTAGGAATATTGTTATCCATGATTAAGAATGTATCAAAGGCCAACACTAAAAGAACTGGATTACATAAATGATCTCATTTAATGTAATGCTCTCTTTACCTAGGAAGAATCTAATATTCTGAGGGTGGCAGTACAAGGCAGCAACACAATGGGTAAGGAAGGCCATCTTTTGCTATGGCTGAGATACGTAATTGCCTACTGCAATCATTTTGTGCCTGTCACAGGCAGTAACACCCTAATGCATAACCAATGGGTGAGAAAGAAAAAAATGCTCAAATTTAACAGGCAGGGTGGCCACTCTTCAAAATCATGGTCAGCCACATATCACGTTTCATAAGATTTTCAGGTCCACAAGAAACAACTAATACTGGGAATATGATGAGAGAGTCTCCATCTTTCCCACTTACTCACATCCCCTCCCTCTTGATAAGGCCATCTGCACTGTTTCCACACAAGTGCTCCATAGTTTCTGTCTACCAGCAACTCAGTTCATTTATTCCTTCATTCACTCCAGCGGGACAATCAGCCTGTCTCTCTTCCCCAGCCTAGTACTCTCATTTCCTCTTAGCCCCAGCTCTCAGATTTCAGAAAGGTGCGGTCCTCAGTGCTGATCACTCTCCACTCTCCGTCCATCTTCCCTCCATACAGGGCTTGGAATTCCTTTCCCAACAGGATCATAAAGTTCCTCAAGGGCCAGAATTCTCCTTGTACTTCTCCTATTAAGCTGATGCATTAATGATAATTTTATTCTTATCTAAGTTGAAGATACTGAACCAAAGGATATGACTTCCCACCACACTCATCTGTTAGGGTGTCTATGTTCAGGACTCACTTAGACTGTTCAGTGCATCATTCAACTAGCTTATTGATTTTACCCTCTATCTGTAATAAATGTACATGTCCTCTTCCCCAACAGTATCTCAGTAGGTATAAGGTCATTCAACTTCCCTTAAAACCTGCCATTGCTTTCTATGAACTACTTAAGCACACACTTACTTTTTATGAACTCAGTGCTCCTAGATCCATCAAAATTCTTAATTACATCACTCTGGGTTTTGGTGTCACTTTTTATTCAACAATCCTACCTGTTTGTCCTTTTTTGTTTGTTTGTTTTGTTTTGTTTTGTTTTTTGTACCCGGAATCAAACTCAGGACCTTGCACTTGCCAGGCAGGTGCTGCATCACTGAGCTATATCCCAAGCCCAATCCAACCCATTTGCATTTGTTTCTTAATCTATGTTGTGATATCCCATAAACACAGATTGCTCAGAGATTATGTAAGGTCAAAGTTTGTGTTTTGTTCACACAAAGTCCAATTCACAGCTGCCTCCCACTCCAAAAGTGACTCTATCTCCTCTACTCTTTAGCGGTTGGCCAGGATGGGTCATAGAATCCTAACCATTGGCCAGGATGGGTCATAGAATCTGGGAAGAGCAGGGGAGCAGGCAGATATTCAGCAAGCATTTATTAATGGTCTCTGACATACATCCTTTGAAATCCAACTTAGATGTCTTTTTCACTATGAAGTTCTCTCTGATAGTCCCCAAATAGATGTGGCCTTGTATTTGCTCCACATTCTCACTCTGCCACACTGATATTCATCCACATTTTCCACAGTTTGTACTCTGTGCCATAGATGAAATCTACTTTTTATTTTTTACTGATGTAAGATAATTGTACATGTTGGGGGTACAGTGTGATAATTCAAAGTATGTATATGATGTATAATAATGTATAATGATCGAGTCAGGGTAATTAACATTTTCCTTTCCTGAAATATTTGCCATTTCTTTGTGTTGGAAGCCTTCATACTTCTCTCTTCCTGTTGTTATGTGGGCTCACACCTGTCACTCTCCAGGGGGCTTCCAGGCCTTTAGCCTCCAACAGGGGGTACAATGTTGGTCCCTCTTATTCTGAGGCTTCCAGCTTCTTGGACTGAGCACTGGTGGATCCTGTGACTCTTCACCCTGCAGACAGCCACTGTGGGTCTACCCAGCCTCTGATCCTGGTAGCCAATCTAAACCATCCCTTGGTCTTCTGAAGAACCCTGACCAATACAAATGTTGTGAACTATAATTACCCTACTATGCTAAGGAACATCAAAACTTATACCCCCATGCAACCATATTTTGGTCCTTGTTTTGGGGGGAAGCTTTTGGGTTGTTTTGTTGTTGTTATTGTTTTTGTCTTTTTAAGACAGGTTCTTGCTGTGCAGTTCAGGCTGGCCTTGAGCTTACTTTGTAGCCCAGGCTGGTCTCAAACTCACAACAATCTTCCTGCCTCAGCCTCCTGAGTGTTGGGATTATAAGCAGGTGCCACCATGCCCAGCAGTCCTTGTTTTATGATCTCTCCCTATCCTTTTCCCCTTCCCAACCTCTAGTAACCACTATTGTACTCTCTGCTTCTATGAAACCAACTTTTTTAACTTCCACATATGAATGACAACATGCAGTATTTGTGTGTCTGTGCCTGGCTGATTTCATTTAACATAATGATCTCGAGTTCCATCCACATTGACATAAACAGCAGAATTTCATTCTTCTTTATGGATGAATAATATTCCATTGGATATATCACATTTCCTTTGTCTAAAATGTACTCATTTTATCTATACTTTCCTAACCCTAAAATCCTTGATTGCTCCCTGGAAAATCTGTACCCTGTGTAACGCAGCTCTCAGATGTCGCCTTTAAAGCCTAGGACAACTCAGAAATGTTTACTATGTTCAAGGGATCAGATAGGGATCAAGGAATGAAGGTATCCAAAAAATGCCTTTGAGACAATAGTAGGGAAAAAAGCAAGAAGTTTACTGAAATTCAGACACCAAAGCCTCTCTTTCCTAAAGTATTTTCCACTTTCTTATCTTTGGTGGACAGAGCAAGATGGTATCATTTGAAAACATTGGCCATGACTGAGCAATATATTACAGATTTGTGTAATATTGGCAGCTTAAAAAATATGTTCCTTTGAACAAGTTTTCTGTGAGGCAAAGCTTTTCCTCCCAGCACAGCTTTAAAAGTTAGAAGGCAGCATTCTGCCTGTTCCAAATCACCAGAAGTGAAGCATCAAGTCCTAAGTGCCCCCCAGTGACTGAGTGGGCTAGCTGGGGTGGGTTGTTTTCCCTTCTACTTTGCAGAAAGAAAAGACAGTAAAAGTTCCTTCAGTGAGCCGCCAAGATGCTCCCAAGCCATTGTGCAGAATCATTGTCAGGTTAAATTAGGGAGTACAGACTCCATGAGTGTAAAAAAATCAATACTTGATGGAAGATTGCTCCCTGGAAAATCTGTTTTGATTCCAGGATTAATTCGCGACCAAAGGCTCCCGCAAAATGACATGCCATTAGTCAGAAAATGAACACATTCTATCCTTGAAATTGGATGGAAATATGTCAGCTGATTGACCCATTCATTCTCCTACTCTCTGGGCAGAAGGAGTGGGTGTGGTAGTTGTGTGAATTAGTGCCCCAAACCTGGTCCATTTTCAAAATAGGATAAAAAAATATATATTTTTTTAAAGTCCAATGTGAATTGAGAGTAGTCTCTAGGCCATTGTTGCAAAGCTATCGCAAATGTGTTTCGGTGAGGCAAATGCATTTGTCTGGAAGACCTGACTCTCCTGAGCCTTCTAACCCTTAGAATAAACCCTACTGAAAATCTTAAAATAAAACAAAGATTTTCCCTCCCCAAAGCAGTGACCTGCAATATTCATGGCAATGGAATTTCTTTGTCATCTATAAAGTAACACTCTTTACACTCCTCTTTGTAGGTTTCTTCAACTAAAAACTTTTACAAGAGGAAGTATTGGCTCTTCAGCTGGGCTGACATCCCATAGCCCAGGGCCTTTCCCGCTGTGTGTGGTTTACCAGCGGTGAGGATGAATTGGATCCCACAGACTTTCATACATGTACAAGTCTCTGTCTTTATCTTGTTAAATCAAATCAAACCTAACACTGGGGCTGTTGGTCACCAGTAGGAATGTTTTTCCATCCCATGGTGGTATAAAGGCCCCAGGAGCTTTGATAGAGAAAATATTTGGAGACACACTTCTGTTCTTCTGTCCTCCATGCTGGTCAGGAGTAGCCTCACAACCCAAACTTGCGTAGTCTTCTAAAGCCAGGTGGTCCCACAATTTCGCTCAGAAACAGAAAAGCTGATTGACCTTGAAGTTCAAGAGCCAAGGATCAGGCCTCTCTCTCTCTTCTCTGCTTTGCATATGTCTGTCCTTTTCCCCAAAAAACACATACCTCTCTCTGTCTCCTCTTCCTTCATCTCTTCCCTCTCCCTTTCCTCTTTCTCCTCTTGCTCTTCCTTCTTCTGTACTTTTTCCTCTTCCTCCTTTTCTTCTTCCAGTTTTCTGAAGAAACTCAACATGGTAAAAACCAAAGCTAGGACAAGCAGTTGTATTCAAACACTAGGCTTTTCTTCTTTTGGGCATGAGAGCACACATTCCCAATGAGCTTTTTGGAAATGGAAAGAGAAATTAAAGGCAGACAAAAGCCACTTAGCACATTGATCGTATCCATGCACTGACACCCCTGAAGGGCTGGTGTCTAGCATCCCCACCGAAGCTTCCAGCCCTGCCCTGCCTCGTGCACCCAGACAAGGCCTCACCTTCCTGTGCAGAGGGACACTTTAATCTACTTGATGTTGTACCCTGGGCCCACACCACAGCTGCTAATGGTGCTAATGGTGTCACACACACTGGACACAGGGAACTGGAGGTGGGTTGTGGCATCCAGTGTTTATAGTCATTCAGCTGGGAGAGAAATTGCCAAGGTGAAACTCACCTCCCTCCCTGGGCGTCTTTCCCACACAGGCGCCATAAAGACAGTTCACAACCAGGTGGCAGAAACTGTCCCCACAGGAGAGGACTGCAGGGCCGAGCCTCTCACCCACGGAGAGTTCATTAGAATCCTCTTACATAGGAGTAAATTGAGATGGCAGGAGATCATCTTGAAACCTGCATTTAAAAAAGCTAAGCTTCAAAATTACTGTGTAAGCTCTGGTACTCCAGACGCAGAGAACTCCTTGTTATCCCAGCTTAACAGCTTGCCCGCCACACTACGGCTTGTGTTGACAGTGCTCCGCATTCAGGGGAGAGGACCTTAGAGAAGAAAGTAGTCAGCACCCAAAGGAAGGCTGCACTAACCTGAGGTCTGACACAAGGACCTAACTCCAGGACATCAACTTGCTAGAGGAGCTTGAGCCCTGTGGGCATCCAAAGTAGTGGCCCCAGGAAGCAATTACATTAGCATTTTATGTTATGATTTAAGATTATTATTATTATTACTATTATTGTATTACTACATGATTCTTTGCTGTTTAATTACAGCACTCTGGGAGATTAAGGCAAGAGGTCTGCAAATGCAAGACCAGCCTGGATAATTTAGGAAATTAGTAAGAGCTTTTCTCAAAATTAAAAAAAAAATTTTTTAAAAACCTAGGGATAGCCAGGCATGGTGGTGCAAGCCTGTAATCCCAGAACTGGGGAGGGCTGAGGCAGGAGGAT
>NW_004955460.1:3977958-3984295 GCF_000276665.1 Chinchilla lanigera | reverse complement strand
AGAGAGAGAGAGAGAGAGAGAGAGAGAGTGAGAGACTCAAGTACCCAAAAGCAAAAGTATACCATTAGGGAAAATGAACAGTCCAAAGTATTAGAGAGGTTTAAGGTTAGCAAGATGGAAAAGATGGTTTCTGGAGAAAGCCCTTGGCCACTCTTAAGCAATGCCCAGATGTGTGCTCTCAAAAGTCACTGATTTATTTGAATTACTCGTATTCTGTCATTTGAATGAGCTTCTGCCTGATTAGCTGCATCCAAGGGGAGGCAGTAAAACCTAGCAAGCCAGCCATAGCCACCAGAGAGGTCTGGGAGGTCCCAACCTTGGTGTTGTTTTGTGAAAGTTGCAGAATTGTAATCACTAGAGGCAGGCAGAATAGCACACGGTCAGAACTCCACGAGAAAAACACATCCACCTGAGCACTTTTCCTTTGTCCTCTGGCTTCTTGGTCACACCCAGAAGGCTGAGGTTGTGCAGGCCACCAGAGAACTGTGGAGGAACTTCCATGGAGACAATCACTACACACACACACACACACACACACACACACACACCCTTCTGTTCCCCTTCTGAGCTACTTTCTCAGCTGTGGAAAGCACAGTCAAGCCACTGGCTTCAGAGCTGAATTCTAGGCTGTCTCATCCCTGTCCTCTCCCTCCCACCAATACTCTGGCTCACACAGTTCTACCTTTGCCAAATAACTCAGCTTTGTGTCTTTTCCCTTTTTCCTCTCAGTAGCACCTTCCAAGAACACTGACATATGTGGTCCCTCGACAATAATTTTTCAGAGGTCTTGGCTCTAAGTCAAAGCATAAAATATTTAGAGAGCATAAGATTTGGAATCAAACCAAACTGAGATCAAAATCTGATGGGGGAATTCTTAGGAAAATTAAACTTATATAGCTTATCTTGCTGGCTCTTTAGCTATCAGAAAGGGATCTTATTTCGCAAGGGTGACTTTAGCATGGGTTCATAGATCCCTTCGCCATGGGCCGAACTTTGTCTTTCCAAGTATGGGGAAGTCCTTCCAATGGAGTGACCACTCCTCTTCCTAGATACTTTTAAGGTAACTGATGTGCTAGATAATTGTTTTTAAATCCCAGGTCTCCCCCATCTACCAACCCTCTCCATTCCTGTGAAAATTGGAACAAGTTACTTTGTTTCTTGAAGCCCAAATTTCTTCATCAGCTGGGGCTGAAATAATCATCCCACAGAGCTGCTGTGGGAACCAATGACATAAGCACCTACCACATCACGGGCATTTCATCAGTGTCCCATATCAGGATCATCTTTTCCTAATAAAGGTTCTCCTACCTGATACACTATATCCAAATAATGCCTCTGGATATTACCAATACCAAAAATTATTACCTAATACCAAATATTACCTCATACCAAATATTACCTAATGCCAAAAAGAATGGGCCACTATCCAAGTTCTTAATCAAAAGTTCTCCCAAAATATCAAGTCTTCTCACTCATTTCATACAGTAGATCCAAGGCCCAGAGAAGAATTTGGTAAGACATGCATCAATCAAAGTCAAATTATTAGAAAAATTCATTGTGTCAAAGGACTTCTCTTTTTAGGATTTATCTTTAAAACTAATTTCCATCTTTCTCTTCTCTCTAAACCCTTCATCCTGAGAGAATACAGCAAGAAAGACAACCTTAAGGAAAAGATTATTCATCTATTCACTATTCTATAGGTATTGAAAGGAATATAGAGATGAATTTACAATGTCCACAAAAGTGACCAGATTATGAAATCCCCACAAAGAAAAACTTCTGTAAGATTTTACCCATCAACTACATTTTTTTTTTATTTTTTTTTGTTTTGTTTTTTTTCTGGTACCAGGAATGGAACTCACAACCTTGCACTTCCCAGGCAGGCGCTGTGCCACTGAGCTAAATCCCCAGCCCCAACTACATTTTCTTGCAGAACTCAAAACAATGAGACTTTGAACAATAACTGGATTTCAGTGTTGAAGTTCATTTAGGTAATTCTAAAAAGAATTAGTTTGTGGGCTTTCCTACTGTGTCCTGTGAAAGACAAAGAACTTCATGTATGACTTGCCATTAGAGTTTGCAGATGTAGTTCACAGGAGTTAATAACTTTTTTTCTCTTCAATTTCACCTTGCAAGATAAAACAGAACTGCGTAGAATTTTCCTATAGCAGGGTGACTGGTCAATACATACTTTGCTACTTGCTCTATCAATGCCATCAAAATTTTGTTTAATAATTTAGGAACAGCCATGTAATTTTCTTCTCTAGCAGGAGCAAATTAGGCACTTACTAAATAATTGACAAAAGTACTTAATTCTAGGGATGTCTTCAGAGCACACTGTTATTCAAAAAGAAATTAAAATAAAATTTCCCATCAACTGTTCAACACGTTACTTGTATTTTCATATAGCGTTCATGCCTGGTCACTCCCTAAGTACTATATCAGAGCTTGTCCACCCCCCAGCTCTGATTTCCTTACTCAAAAGTGGTCTGCAGGTGTCTGTATCGGGCATATGTGTGCTGTCAAGATCTTGGTCAACACCCCTCAGAAAGGTGGGGCAAGATTTAAGTGGATTAGATAAAACCCCTTTTATTTAGGCCTGTCCCAGCCAGGAACACAAATTGGGGAGCAAATAAGATAAGTCTTGTTCCTTGGAATTTTGATCTTAAACAATAAGATGTTCCTCTCAAGGACACTCAGACTCTGACCCTTTTGCATTGCCCATCTGCCAAAGCAACTGCTCTCTCTTCATTCAGCTCCCAGGGTGAGACGTACCTGTCCTCTACAACTCTCTTAAATAGACTATTTATGGGCCTTCAAGCCATTGTACTTAGCATTTAACCACCAAAGTGTCGTGGGTAGACTTACAGTTCATAGGCCTGCTCATTAACCTGTGACTTTACAAGTTATGAAGAGGGGAAAAAATAAGTACCAACCTGTAGTCCTTATTCTAACTTTCTAGAATGTTCTCTTCTCATTGCACTCCCATATCACATGTCTAAGATTAGTACTCTAAATTATTCAAATAAAAGCCCCTTCCCCCACTTTACAAAATTTCCCTTTGACCTAACACCGAGGGAGTGAAGGAGAGAGTCAGCCACCTCTCCAAAACCCTCTTCTTCCTCCTGCCATATGATCCCAGTGCCCTCCTTGATATAGGAATGATATAGGATCTCCAAATGATACAGGGGAAATAGTGTAACTCCCAACCTGCTAGATGTCTGCTATACTGAGTTAGTGTTCCCCAAAATCAAAGAATGAATTCTAAAGAACAAAGGAAGTTAAGGGTACAAAATATTTATTGAGAGGGAGAGGTACAGCTAAGAGACAGAAGGAGTCCTGAGGGGGTTGCCAAAGAGCCCACTTCACAGAGGAAGTTCTATAGAGCAAAATCATGAGGTGGATACCACGTGGGTTAAAGCTATGATCAACCAATAAGATTATAAGTATAGCTGCTTAGGTAATGTTGATCCAACGGGGGAGTAAGTCACATAGCAAGTGTACATGGAAAGAGCAAAGAACTTTTCAAGTACGAATGAGTCCAAGGGTCTTAGTTACCCACCGAGGTGACTGATGTCTATCTAGGCTTTATTGGACCAGCTGTTACCACTTCTCTTATCCTTTCGGGAGCTGGGTGTGGTGGTGAATGCCTGTAAACCCAGCACTCAGGAGGCTGAGGCAGGAGGATCACCGAGAGTTCAAGTCCAGCTTGTGCTACGTAATGAGTCCAAAGCTAGCCTGAATTACATAGCAAGACCCTGTCACAAAAAAATAAATAAATAAATAAATAAATAAATAAATAACCTTTTCCTTTGGGAAGCATGCAGACCTGATCATTCTGTCTTTATCTTGAGGCTTGATCTTGAATAGAAGTGCATCCTGCCACAATCATAATGTGTTTTTCATCTTTGAATTGACTCTCTCAAGGGCCTAGCCCTGCCTGACTGTCTATAATACTTCTACCTAACTTAGCTGTCCATAATAACCCCAGGAGCTAAGATTCCTCTGTGCCTGTCCTGTGCTAGCTACTGTTCTGGATTCACTGGCTGCAGAGTAAAGGTTTGTTCCAGAATCCTCAAGCCCTACCTCAGCTATACAGACCCAAAAGGCATTCCATGTTACCATAGGCATTACCTTTATGAGTAGTAATGCACAAAACCAGAATTTCAGCAGAGGACAATATTCTAACAATGCCTAAGTGTGGGGTTGTGAAATTCAGAGCACTTTGTGCACAGGTTGTTATTATCAAATACACTCATTACAGCCATCACAATGATCCAGGAGCATTTTAACTTTTTCTTGAATCTCTCAAGGAACATTAAAACACTCAATAGCATTTCTTTAAAAGTGCTATCTTTTCCCTTCTCAATTTCATATATCTTTTCACCCTTCAGAAAAGCTTATTCTGTAAACCTCCTAATACTGTGTCCCAGGTACTCTTGTGGCTTAGTCACTTTCTCATTGCTGGAACAAAATACCCAACACTCACAATTTAAAGAAGTTTATTGCAGCTCAAAGTTTCAGAGGATTCAGTTCATGGTCAGCTGGCTCCAAGACAGGAAAGACATAGTAGAAGAGTCTGGAGCAGGGTAGCTTCTCATGTAGTGGCAGCCACGAAGCAGAGATAGAAGAAAAGAGTCAGGGAGAGAGGGAGATACCCTTCCAGGCCACGCCCACAGAGACCCACCTCTAACAAAGCCCCATCTCCTAAAGCACATTCACCTCTGAACTCTTCAGTGGACTGATTTGTTGATGAGGATAGTGACACCATGATCCAGGCAGCTTCCAAAATCTCAGCCTCTGAACATATGAGCCTTTTGGGGGCCATTCTAGATCTAAACCATAACACCTTGACACTGTGCTATCTCTGCAGACTTTGGCTTGTGGCTTCTCCTTTTCCCTCCTCCACTCCAGTCTCGTCTCTTTCTGGCCTATCATAATAGCCTGTGGCTTGAGAGTCATAGGGTAATAAATATGATGCTGACATTCCAGTGAAGGAACAAAAAAAGTGCATAAGCAAGAAACCAAAATAATCAGATAGAGTATATTTTCAGATAGACATTGTGCCCAAAGGAAAACAGAACTCATGAAAGCAAAAGGCAGAACTCATAGGTGGGGAATTAGGGCCACCATGCCACTGTGGATAGGCAGTTGGTAAGACATTTCCGAGAAGATGACTTCAAAGCTGACGTCTACATTATAAGAGAAAGCAAGCCTTGCAAACAACTAAAAGGATAGTTCTCTAGGAAGAGGAAACAGCTACTACAAACTCCTTAAAATAGAGAAAAAGTTTAGCGTGATTGTGCTGATGGAGCAGAGGAGAGACGTCTGGAACTAACTTGTAGAACCGCCACCTTCTTTCACCTCCTCCTATCAATGCCCGGAAGCCTGAGCACTGTGGAGGTGGGAGCCCTAAAAGAGGAGCTGAGCAGAACTTACCCCTCTGCCTCACCCTGTAAAGGCTTCAGTGTGGTCATGTGACTTGTTGGGCCAATGATGTGTGATGTGTATCACTCCTAGGCGAAACTTTTACAGCCAAGATGTGTTTCTCCACTTCTTTTTCATTCTTCTCTGCCAAGTCACCCACAGTGTTCCAGAAAAGGTCTGCCCCATTACACTGGATCCTGAAATGAAAAAGGCAGTGATGCAGAACAAAGCCCTTAGCCACCCCTCTATGGAAGTAATATGAGCAACGAATAAACCTTTGTTGTTTTAACTCCTGTGTTTGAGATTATTTGTTGTCACGGCATAACTTTGCCCAGTCTAACTGATACAAGTTCCTTAAGAAATACTCTAAAATGATTTCACTGCTAAGTAAAAGTAGATACACACTGCCCCCTACAATTCTCACCTCTCCCCCAACCACTGTTTTCTCTGAAAGTCCCCAGGGAATCCCGTAAGCTCATCAAAGAGTCCTAGTCTGGGTCAGTTCTCCCATCTCTTCCTCTCTTTCACTATCTTAATCACTTTCCCATCACTGCATACAATATGTAATGTCTACAACTTAAAGCAGGAAAGGTTTATTCCAGCTCATGGTTTTTAGAGGATTCGGTCCATGGTTGACAAAGTCTAAGGCAGGAGGGCATGGTAAGAAGCGCCTGGCAGAGGTCAGCTTCTCATGTCATGGTGGCCAGGAATCAGAGCAGGAAGGAAGGAGCCAAAGAGGGAGATGTACCTTTCCAGTCATTCTGCTATAGTCACCCACCTCTTCTGACCAGGCTCTCTCTCCTAACAGCACACTCCGCTATGGATTCATCAGTGGGTGTTATGGTTGAGACATTGTGTCAACTTGGGGAGTCTAGAGGTTTGGCTAAGTGACTCAGCAGGAAGCCAGGGT
>NW_004955460.1:3959361-3977793 GCF_000276665.1 Chinchilla lanigera | reverse complement strand
TGTTGCTTTGCTGTCTTCTGCCTCGGAGCCAACCAAGTATGGACTGAAACCTCCACAAACTGTAAGCTAAATAAACCTTTCCTTCCTTCATTTTGGGTGTTGGGTATTTTGTCTCAGCAACGAGAGAAAAGTAACCAAAACAGTGGGTTAATCCACTTAAGTACAGTGCCCCCATGGTCCAGTCACCTTCTAAAAGCCCCACCCCTGAACACATGGGCCTTTTGAAGAACATTCTAGATACAAACCATAGCACCCAGACTTCCTCCACTGACTGGTCAGACAGTACTCCTCTGACTGAGGGATGCCACCCCTTGGACACAATACCATTTCCCAGCACAAGTGTGTGTGCCATGCTTGCTGCACCTGTCCATCTCCTCCTTTAGGATGATTTCTCCTTCAAGACTTTGTAATATTCTAGCGAGCCTGCTCCACTAGAAGAGAACTCCCATGAGTGAAGAAAACAGACAGGGACCACACATATCTTTGTATAAAGGACTTCACCAAGGACCCAACAGCTGTGCTCTGAAATCAGTCATAGTGTTTTCCATGGCCTACTCCTGGCCAGCAATTCAGTGCAGCAAGAATACTGAGGCAAGTCTGTCCCTGGCAGACATAAGGCTCTTCTTGTTACAACTTTGGCTCAAGGATTCCCTAACTGCCCTGGACTCAGACTTCCTTCCTTCCCCACACAGATCAGATGTGCGTGGAGGTCTGATGTCTCTCCCAGCACTGTCCACACCTGCCTTGTTTTCTTTCACACAGATGTTTCCCCTGACAGATTTAGTCTTGTCATAGCATTTGCTTCTCAAAGGACCTTAAACAGAAATGCCCTGCTATATTACTAAATATTTAGTGACAAAAGTGGGACATCTATCAGTTAAAGGAAGTACCACAACTTTGTGCATTTGAAACTCCCCAAACAATGAAAAAATAAGTAAAATACTGCAATTAAGGCTCATTACAACTGAAAACAGAACTTCAGTAATAGAATAAGTACAGATTAAAAAATTATAAGATATTCTGTCCCTCTCAAAATTGCCAAAGATGATTTTAAAAAAAGGATGATCCAGAGTTTATCCAGTTTCAGAGAAACAGTACTCTCACACCTTGCTATTGGAAGTGTAAATTAATACAAATTTTCTAGAAGGTAATTCTTCAATACCCACTGGTCCTTTTTAAAGATGCACAATTTAACTTTTAGGAAAAATAATGAGTAAGTGTGTAAATTTTAATTATAAGATTTTGTAGCTTAAAATGCAGCCTCTTGTATGTTATTTTGAATTATCTATTCATGAGTTGGACCATTTTCTATTCTTTCCTCTCCACTGTAGACACCTGCTATCAAATTGATTTTGAGGTTCTCCCTTTGACCTAGAGTTCACCATTTGACTAAAGGAACTTGTCTATCACCTTTAAATTAAGGAAGCAGATGGGTGGGAATAGTGACTAAATATAGACCCAACCAAAGGACTCAACTTTAATGCAGCTTTGCCTGACTATGGTGATACAGGAATGAGATTCAATGTGACTGTAATGGGAATGTGCAAATTTTAGGTGAAACTTAGGAGCCTGAAATACAAGATATTAACTCTTTAGAGTGTTAAACTATACTCCCAAACAAATTACATTTATAGGCCAGCAGCTTAAACCGTGAAAACCAACACCATCATTTTCAAAAGGATCAAATAAGGTGTGATACAATGTGAATGGATTTCTTGGATCTCCTGTTATGAGGAGAATAACTAGCGGCCTCTGCTGCTGCCCTTCTAGATCCATTCCAAAGTTCACAGTGCAACTACTTCCCCTACCCCTAGCTGCTCGCAGCCAACTGCTAAACACAGTAAAGCTTTCTACTAAAGGTGTACTTATGTAAGCAGGGCTCTTTTAATGGATGATTTTGGCTCAAGGACACACACACACACACACACACACACACACAATCTGGCTGTAAAACTGTGTTTCAGTCTGAGACTCTTCCTATACAGTCTACCCTCTGAAAGCACTCTCTCCCATGGTCTCATGCTCCATCCCCTCTGTTGTTCACAGTCCTTCTGTCCCTCACAGTTTTTCCATCATAGCAAGTCTAACTTGATCTTGGCATCTGCTCCACCGAGGACCAACTCACAAGTCAGGCAAAGGGTAACATCAGTTGTGTAAAGTCACAAAACCAATACTGATAAGACTACATTAAAACCCTCACTTGCCAGAATTCTTAGGAATAACTAAGAATAACTCATAATTTATTCTAACTGAAATAACACTAGTATTGTTAATAAAATAAGAGTATCAAGAAAAGAAGCAGGTTGGATTAGGATTAAGAAAAAAATCATAAATCCCAGGAGGTGATATGTCTGTTTTTTATATATAACAGTGGTTTAAAAATAATGAAACTCATTCTACAGTGCTGATTCATTCCAAATAATATCCTTTAAAACTGAAGACAAGCATTTATATAAAGAATTGATACCATTTTTGTAGGCCAGAAAAGGAATCTTTCTGGCTATTGACTAAAAGACAAATAGATACATAAATTGCACTTGACAAAAGCAAACATAATTTATGATTTTTTAATATAAACAAAGTAGGACTAGAAAAGAAATCCCCTCATTCTGATAAAGGATATCTATGAAAAACCAACAGCTAATGCCAAACTTAATGAGAAAAGGTCAAAAACAATATTCAAATGTCTATTTTCACTATTTATATTCAATACTGTACTAAAGTATTCTAGACAGTGCAATAAGAAGAAGAAAATAATATATGGCATACAATTTGGAAAATAATAAGTAAAAGTTCTTTCATTTATAAATAACAAATTAATTTAGCAAAGTGACAGAATACCAGATCAATATATACAAACCAGTTTTATTTCTGTGTTTTAACCATAGTCATAACCTGAAATTCAAGAAACAACATTTGAAATAATATCAAATGATAAGAAATATTTAGAAATATGTAAATGTGACAAAGGCTGACAAAGATGAGTACACTGAGAACTACAAAACATTACTGAAAGAAATAAAAACTCTAAATAAATGGAGAGATACAGTATGTTCATGGGTCAGAATACTAAAAACTGTAAGATGTGAATTCTTCCCAGCTATATCTACTGGTTCCCTGCAACTCTGATGAAGTGTGCTTTGGCCTGTTAAGATGTCCCCACAAAGCCTCATGTAGTCATAGGTGGGGCTTTTCAGAGGTAGCTGGATCTAGAGTTTTGTGGTGCTTGGATTAAGAGTGTGTGATTATTGGATTAGACCACTGAGGTCTGGCATAGTTTTGGATGCAGATAATGAGAAGGGCCACCTGTGTGTAAGTGCTACTTGCAATATAAGGAACAGAAAAAGAGCTGCTGTCATCACTTGTTGCTTGCTGGCTCCTGCCTGCCTGCTCTGCAATGCCCCTTTGCCATTCCACCAAGCCTTGGGGCCAGCCAACTATAAACTGAACCTCCACAGACTGTGTGCTACAATGAACCTTTCCTCCCTTAACTTTTGGTGTATATTTTGTCTCAGCAATAAGAAAAGTAACTAAGACAAAGTGTAAAAGATTTAGAATAGCCAAAACAACTTTGAAAGAGTAATAGCCTCGAAAGCAATGTAGAGGGCTAATACCAGCTGATTTAAAAACTTATTATAAAACCATAGTAATCAAGACAATGTGGCATTGGAATTAAGATCAACAGATTAACCATAGACACAAAAGAGTTTAGAAAGATATTCAAAAATATGGTGAATGTTTTCATTTAAAAATGTATTACAGTAAAACACATTGCCATAAATCCCCTTCAGAATTCTCCCTCTTTCTTCAAATGTATTTATCCCATCGTTCTTTCTACTTTCTGAAGCAGTTCTGGAATTCCTCTTTTGTGAGTATCTTCATGAAGTATGATCAAAATGAATATGGCTGCTGAGTACCATTCAACAGAAAGGAATGGCAGGCTTGTAAAAGTATATTGGTGTGTCCTTGTGGACCTTCTTCACTGGATGTGTTACTGTGGGACTCACAGTTCTTACCCAAAGTCAAAATGATAACAAAAGGTAAACATTCTTACTGACATCAAGGCAGCCATGACAGCACAAATAAAGACACTTATAAAAGAGGACTTCCAGAATTGCTTCAGAAAGTGACAAGAACAATGAGATAAGTAAGTGTGAAGTGAGAGGAAGTATTTGGGGGAAAGGATATTGGCAATGAGTCTTTTATTGTAGTTAGTTATTTTAATTTAAACATTTAGCATGTTATTTGATCACACCTCATACACCTTTACCTATATGGACAAGTGGTATTTTACAAAGGTACAAAGGTAATTTGGTGGAGAAACAATAGCATTTCATCAAGTAGTTCTGGAATAATTTGATATCCATATACCAAAACAAAAGGAAACTACATTCATACCTCACATTATATAAAAAATTAACTCAAAATAGATCATAGGTTTAAATGCAAAATGTAAATCTATGAAACATCTAGAAAGGAACTTAGGGGAAACTTTTATAATTTTAGGTTGGGCAAAAACTTTTTCATTTGCACTACCAGAGGCACAACTCATAGAAGAACAGATTACCAAGTTAAATTTCATCAAAACATAAACACTGACTTTTCAAAAGGTATTGCTGAAAGAATGAAAAAAGTCACAAACAGATAAAATATTTGCAAGTTGTATACCTGATAAAAAGACTTGTATCTAGAAAATGAAATTATAACATCACTATAATACTCTAACACCAACAAAGTATTGGGATTTTTTTAGGGACAGACACTGTTTTATGTGGTCTGTGGTACATAACCCTCATAATCCCTGTAAGTTGGATAACATTTACCACAGTTTATAAAAAGGAAGATTCTCAAAAGCATGCGTGAATTATCTTATTTAGTGTTTACAATACCTAAGGGTTTTACAATATTCAAACCCACAAAACTCACTGACAGCACACACAAACACACACATTGACACAGAGTCAGTTGTGTATCCAGGTGACTCTCCAAGGCCACTGTGATCCACACAAAGACTCAAGGATCTGGGCAATTTCTGGAACAGAAAGCCTAGAAAATAGAACTTAGGAAACCAAAAGGTGGTGGCTTTCACATCAGTGATTAAATGCTTTGGCTAAAAAATTACAAATGTCACTTCTACTTATAATGCATTAACCAGAATTAGGACCATGGATTCCTTGTTGCAAGCAGGGAGTTATGTCTCTCCTGTGTGCCCTAAAACAAAAGAGAACTGGATGTCATTGAGCATTAGACATCTCTATTATAGACAGGTAATATTTAGGTTGGATTTTATGTAATAGTTTTTAAAAGTGATAGAAATTGCTTCCTTCCCCAGCTAAAATGTTCTTTCTAAATGTATGTAGCAGTCTTTATAATTTCTTCCTAGTGTTCTTTTCAGCATGTCACAGTAGTGCTAAACAGGAAAAATCCAAGGATCCAGGACTTAAGAATATGAAGATATTGGTAAAAATTTTAAGCATGGTAAGCTTGGAAGGCAAAAGAAAGAACAATGACCAACACTGCTGATGTAACTGGCTTTTGTAAAACATGTTAGTTCATGCTCCTAAAGTCACCAGATTCATCTAAGAGACAGTATGAGGTAAAACACAAGACTATAAACTGAACCATAAAAGGCTGAGTTACCCACTGACTCCATAGTTCTGTTTGGTATATAACTCACTACGAGCTTATGGTATTTTCATGGTCATGTAAATGATTAATTAAAGTAGTTAGATTTCTGGTCTGGAAATCTCTGTCTAAAACCATTAAGAAGCCACTATGTATTAGGAATTTCACAATGGGACCATTAATAGGGTATTTGTCAAGCTGAATTGATGTTGGAGAAGTTTTGGTATCTTGAAAAATACTAATATTTGGCAGTGCATGGTTCAGAAAACCTGGCTCTGGGGAGACTAAAATTAAACACTGGGTCCCTAATAGTTCTCCCTCATACCTGGTAAGCACCATCACAGGCTAAACACCAAAATCCAAGGCTAAATCCAAGAAGTCAGTCTCCCTCCCTGCTACAGACCTTCTTCCTTGATACAATTATCCCTCTCCCTGTAGTGCTGATTAACCCAGGCTGGATCATATTTATCTCTTCATAGGAACCACTGAGCAGGTTTGCTCCACTCCATGCTGTCAAATGCTCTTCCAAAAGGAGCCCAGACATGTTCTAGAGAGTGAATGTCTCTGGGTGAGCTATGGTCCAGCCAGAAACAGGAAAGTTCTTAATGCTATTCTTGGATAAAATGTCCAAGAGCATCTAATACCAGCTGAAGTTTAAAAATAGGGTAAGATCAAGGATAAATGGACTGTCTGCAAGACTAACAATTATACCCTGAACCTCAGCTCTAGATTCCAAAGTCAACTCACAAATCAGATATCATACCAACCATCTTAGCCAGTAGATTATATATTTAGTAGGATTATATATATTATCAAATGTCTTTCATGATGTTGAGAAAGACATTATCAAAGAAGTTCCTCTACCAAGAATATGTCTCCATCCATTGGATGAGTTGGATCTACCCAATTCCCAAACTTCTCGGTAGACTTACAAATATCTGTTAATTACCCATCTCTGAACATAATTCTACATGTCTTCAAATACTTAAACAAGTAAATTTATCTAATTTATCTGATTCTACATGTCTTATACAAGTAAATTTATCTAATTCTACATGTCTTCAAATACTTAAACAAGTAAATTTATCAAAACACAGTATTTTATATTTGAATACAGACTTTTTAGATAAATTTTGCTGTCAAAAAGACATGATTATTAAGAATCAATAATTCTACAGGGCAGAAATAGAAATCAGATTTCATAAGCCATAAATACCAACATAAGTCTTTCATCCTGAACACTTATGCTGACATTCACCATGAAATGCAGAAATCCAGTATTTGGGTTTTACCCTTGCCAAAAGTGGCTGTACATCTATCTAAAGACTGACAACGTAAATTAGTGTCCCCATCACCAGTCTGGAAACTGACAAGTCCCCTGTGTCATTTTCTAATTGACAAAACAGAGTAGCACAAGCAATCCCACCCCTTTACAGTGTGTATATAAAAGAACCGTCCACATGCCTGACAAGTTTACACGGCCACCCTTACATCCAAGGGTCATGTATCTACACATTCAGCAATCTTATGTTGAAAATACTTTTTTAAAAACATCTTACTGAGCATATGCAGGCTTTTTCTTTGGCATTGATTCCTAAATATTACAGTATAACAGGTATTTATATTGTATTCAATATTATAAGTAGGCTAGAGATACTTGCAAGTGTGTAGGAGAATGTGTATACTTCGGGAGTAAATATTGTCATTTTCTACAAGGGATTTAAGCATTCATGGATTTTTGTATCCATGGGGG
The DNA here is from genome assembly GCF_000276665.1 of Chinchilla lanigera. Lineage (NCBI taxonomy): Eukaryota > Metazoa > Chordata > Mammalia > Rodentia > Chinchillidae > Chinchilla > Chinchilla lanigera. The sequence continues at coordinate 3,970,415 of NW_004955460.1, read as the reverse complement.
TCCTGGAGCCAATCCTTTGTGGATATCAAGGAGCATCTATATGTGATTTCTTACTGCCTATAAGATGTCCCAAACAAAATATTTATTGTTTCTGGTAAAATTTTACTAATAGGGAAAGGCAGTGAAAGTTAAAATGAAAGGAAGTTGCATAATGAGTGCTCCTTTCTTCCCTCCCTCCCATCTCACTCAGAAAAAGAAAATATTTAACTACTAATCTAACAGCTCAAGCCATGAGATTCTGGGAAGACAGCTGGTGCATGGGCAATCTCGCTTCTTAATGAAACAGCATGAAGCGCATGTGCCACCATGGGACGAAAGGCTTGAGACTCTTATGGTACCTCCAGGCTGGGGTCTGAACTGCACAGAAGGAACTATGCGTCTCAAAAAAAGTTATAAAATAAGGTCACCATTACAAGAGGGCCAGGAAAATATCCTAGCCACGTAGCCTGCCTTTGGTTCTGATTAAAGGATGCAGTCTGTATCCCAGAAATACAAATAATTCTACAGCAGTGCTCAGACCTCTCTTCCACCACCAGTGATTAAAATCACCCCACGCTTCTTCACAGCCCCCCACCCTGCTACACACACACACACACACACACACACACACACTCAAGCATGAGTCTGACTCCAGCAGACCTGAGAGAAGTAGTCATTAGAACAAGCAACCTTGGTCGTGAGTTCGGTTCCCGGTACCGGAGAAAAACCAAAAAAAAAAAAAAAAAAAAAGAACAAGCAACCTTCAAAATAGCATCAAAATCAAGTTTAATATTTCTTCCTTGACACCCTTCATATGGTTCTATAAAATGTCTTATATAGACATAGAAGCATCTGAAGAGAGCAGAACCATCATAGTGGGTGATAGGTACAGTATTAAATAAAGAAAATAAAAAAAAAAAAAAAACAGCAACAACCCAGATGGTCTAGCTAATAGAGTCACAGTAGCGAGCCTATATCATACCCGGGGGGACTGAGATTACTAAGAGAGGAGGAAAATGCCTCAGGATTAAGCAGGACTCTCACTGTTTTGTCCTATGAGGAAAACCTTGATGGAGTGGAATGTTCTTAACTTCAAAAATTGCTCAGCAAAAACAAGTGAGGACAAGGAGGGAAAAAGGGAGGAAGGGACGGAGAGAGAAACAGATACAGAGCAGAATTTGGTCACAGAGAGCGTTGCAAAGGCAGTCAAAGACAGTTGCACAGAATCCAGTTTTCTGTCCACTAACGAAGCAATCTTGCCAACCGTACACATTCAGCAAAACCAGAGAATTTGCCAGTAGTTGGGAGAATTAAGAATGGTACTGCTTCTTTCACATTCTCTGTAACAGTAAACATCGGAAAGCTTATGTGATGTCACAAAGTCTTGCTGCATTTTTAATTGAGGTATATTCATACCATGAAGATTATTCATAAGCAATATATATGGGGTTTGAGTCACAAAAGGAGAATAAGAACTAACATTTCTCTTTCTTGCCACCCAGGAATGAACTAATAGCGACTTACATGTTTTTTATGATGTGTTCACACCTCATTTTATAGTATTTTCTTTTTCATCCTCATAACCTACGTTCTGATCCCAAACACCTTTCCCAACACTCAATTTTGTGTTTATTTTTGTTAATCTCATTTGCATTAATTTATAAAGGCTTAAACCATTGCATTTACATTTATTTATGGCTTAAAGCATACTACTAAGTCCCCGCTGGTCAGCCTTGTTCTGTTCCGGAAGTGTAAGGTAAGTGTCCGTTTGTGACATCACTGATAAAATCAGCCTCCAGAGGAGGTTTAAGTAAAATTGGGCTTCCCAAAGGTGGGCCCCAGACCAACAGCCTCAGCATCGCCTTACAAATTCAAATTCTCATGTCCCAGCCCAAGCCTGGTGTCTTGGTTTTTTATCTCTGTGGAACAGACCAACACACATAAGAGGCATGATCAAAACATACAGCATGTGTTTAAATTTTAAGTATTATAGTGAAAGACATGGCCATTCATATCTCTCAAAATGCTCCTTTTCACATCACATACACTTAGGCCGTCATTCTTGTCATTTTCTGAAGCTGTTCCGAAGTCTTCTTTACCAACACCCGTGTACATCACTTTACAGTCTCCGTGCTCAGGAGTTGGAACACAGGTTGTAGGGGCCTCAGCTCAGAGTCTTGCCAGGATGGGACCCAGGAGTTGCTTGGGCTGCAATTTTACCTCAGGCTTAGAGTCCCCTTCCAAGTCCCCTGGTACTTGGGAAAATTCAGTTTCCTGCAGTGATTGTAGGACGGAAGCCTCCCTTTCTTGCTGGCCTGTGTTGGGGGCCATTCTCGGATCCTAAAGGCTGCCCTCTGCTGCCTCTATATGACCTTCTTCACGAAGTGGGAATTTGGTTCTTCAAGGCCAACAGAACTGTCTTGCTTTGATTCTCTCCATTCTACTAAAATCGTAATAGAGTGTAATATAAGAGAATGTAATGATGATGATCCATTACATTCCTAAGAGACTGGTGTCCCACCGGGCCCTGCTCATCTTTGAAAGAAGAGAATTACACAAATTCTGTACATCAAAAGGTAGGAATCTGAGGAACTGCTAAGGGAGTATCCCCCAAAAGTTCCTATGTTGGGTATTCAATCCCCAATTCCTATGAATTTGGTACCTGGAGGTGAGTGTAGGGAAGGTAATTAGGATTATATGGAGTCATGAGGCTGCAGTATGGCTTTCTTACACAATGGAGAAAGATTCCAGTTGGCACAGTTTCTGCGTCTCATCCTGTGGTGCCCTCTGCCAGGTTTTCTGCAACAACAAGGTCCTGATAGGTGCTGAACCCATGCTGGCACTATAGTCTGGATTTTGGGCCAATTAAACTTCTATTCTTTATAAATCACCAAGCAGAAAATGATCCAAAGCAGGTGCCATCTCCAAATTCTGCTTGCCACACCTATTGGGTCAGAGTAACGAATGTGAATGGAGCAGTACTCTACCATAAAGAAACATAAACTTGAGTCATTGTAGGAAAATAATGCATCTTCAAACAGTAACGTTAAGTGAAATAAATCAGACACACAAGCTTAGATATCACCCGGCTTCTCTTATACTGGAAATGCAAAGTATAAATAAAGAGCAAAATAAAAGGTAGACACTGGGAAGGAGGGAGGTAGATCTTTCTCAAATGGGAAGGAGATCAAGAGACGGAGGAAAGGAAGAGTGGAGGGAAAGGAAATGAGAAAAAGAATTGAGAAGTGTATGTGTATGGACCAGCTCCCCAAAAGGGATGTGATCATTATGCACTGCAAACATGTACTAATAAAATCACGATTAAAAAAAGCAAAGTGACCAGTGTGAGATCTCAAATCTTTGACCTCCCAATGTGGCCTGAGAAATTTAAAAAGATGGAATGGCTCAAAAATTCTGTTAGCCAGGCATGGTGGTGCATGTCTGTAATCCCAGTACTCTAGGAGGCCAAAGCAGACAGGTTGCAAGTTCAAACCCAGCCTGGGCAACTCAGTAAGACCTGATCTCAAGATAAAAATAAATAAATGGATAAAAATGTAAAAGGGCTGGGAATATAGCTCTGTGTGAAAAGCCTCAGTTCAATCCTTAGTACCAAAAAAAAAATATTTTAAATGATTGTTTACCTAGTACCTAAAATAACCCACACACACACACATGCACACAGACACACAAAAATATTCTACCCTGAGCTTTAGCGGTACCTCCTGCTCTATGTAAGAAATTAGACTGTCCACCCTGACAGCTGAAAGACCAGATCAATCAAAGGGTTAATTATACAGATCATTTTCCTGCCTCCCATGGGCATAAAGGTTATAAATGGTCACATATTTATGCAGCTGCTGTTAAAATTTCAGCCACAGCATTTATTTCCATGAACTCCTCTGACTACATGTTGAACAGATGCACTGAGGGACTACATAAAACATTATCTCTATTAGTTCAAATTTTCTGACTCCCTAAAAGCTTCCAGGGACAGAAGGAAAAAAATACATCCATGATATGCACCCTGCAGCTGCAAATACGTTCATTAAAATACAAACAGCTGGATGGCAATCCAGTATTAGGCTGGAACATGCACTGCACACACAGAGGCACTCAAATGGGGAGTGCATTGCGTTTAGGTTTTAAAGTTATTAACAAAATAGTAAATATACACAAGCTATGCATCACTTCAGAGCACCATTTTAAATTACAGTGACCCTCTTCAGTAGCTTAGAAGTTTTCTACTTTTTTTCCTCCGGTACAGAGGATTGAATCCAGGACCCTTACACTAAGCTATACCTGTAGCCCTTTTTATTTATTTTTTTTTTTATTTTGAGGCAGTGTCTTACCAAATCACCAAGACTGGACAGGAACTTGTGATTCTCCTACCTCAGCCTCCCAGAAGCATCTGCGAACACACCAGACTCCCAGGTGCATTTTAATCCCAGATGTGCCAGGCTGCCTATGCCATACCCTAAGAATAGCTTCTGCCACTGCTCTGGGGAGGCTAAAGGGACAAAAGGAAGGTGATAATTCCTGGAGATTCTTGGCATGGTCCTACCCAATTTCCAGCCCCAGATCTCCTCCCAGGTAGAGGAAGTTGGCGGTACAATATTAACTCGGATGGTTGACTGTCACATCTTTACTGAAGTCCACTCAGATAGAAATTTCCAAAAGGATCAAGAATTTTGTCAGAGAGCGCACAGACCCAAAGGGAAGTTGCCTTTGAAAGGAGAATAAACAATACGCTTCTCAGCAGTGGTTTCACCCAGACACACACAAAGCCTGGATCCCTTGCCTTTTCTGGCGTGCAAGGACCACACCCTGGTCCCTCAGCCGTACAGACTCAGAGAAGGCAGCTGATTGCAACTATCCTCACAGAGGATGCCTCCTGCCCTGACACCTCTTTGTAAAAATCAAATAATAAGTTGCCTCCATGGGAACCCTGTCCAAACACAGGAAAGGACCAATGGCTAAAATTAGGAGCCTGACATACCAAGGCCACCAGGGAGCCATGACATTGCCTATTGTCAGGGTGGGGAGGAAAGTGTTCCTCTGTAGGGTCAGGCCCTCTGGTGCTGGGAATAATTGAAAACAACTCCTTAAAAACTCACCCTCCTCCTCTCTGTAGGCCATGGTGAGCCCCTGGTAATCACTTCTGGAGAACCCAGGACTCTTTTGTGGGGAGTAGACGGATTGGACAATATCAACTTGGGTGAGATAGGGTAACATACACAGATGGTGAATGGAAACCCTTCCTCTCACATTAGAAAGGCTGGATTTTAAAACAAAGAAGCAAGGGGTTGTCAGTAAGGGAGGAGTATCCTTCCTTCTTGGGGCTGAATGGGGGACAGGGGAGACCCCCTTTCTGTTCCACTTATTCTGTGAATGAGACACTAACACCCAAAGACTGTGTACCACTGTAAATCCATGATAATGCCTAGACCCATGCTTTGGTCTCCAGATATTGGATTCATTTTTCCATATGATTTCCCATCCTAAACCTAGCTTATACTTCCATTTCTGTGATCACATGTATATAGAATCCTTGTAAGGGCTTGGATGATAGACAACCTAATAACATGGAGTAAGGCATATTTTTCTGCAGAATCTTTGGTTATATACAGAAAGAAAAGCCTATCTGAATCACATTTCTAACCGTAGATTCAACTCTCAAAAATGCTGGATTTGAAAACAAAGAAGCAAAGTGTTGTAAAGGAGAGAGAGGTTATCCCTTGTGATAACTTGGTTAGGTTGTACTGCTCTCTTGGGTTGAATAAGTTTTCAATTAGCAGCAAAATGTCCTAAACAATGGTTTCAAGAGAGAATACTGGAATAAATAGAACAAACACAGAAGAATTAGGAGGTCAAGTTGCTCTCTGAAGGCCAAGTTATGACCCCAAAAGGACTAGCAGCAAACCATAGGTGGTAGAACAGATAGATGATCCTCCCCAAGGACCTGTTCTCCTTTGTGTCACGGAGGACCCTGAAGCCAGGAGGCAGTGGAACGGGGACAAAGGAATAAGGTGACTCACTCTAAGCCAGCAGCTCAGTTTCTGGTGCTACTGTACATATTTGGGGTTCAGCTCATTCAGGAGGCTCCACACTGCACCTCCCTCTGACAGCGGGGGATTCTGCCAGCAGGGCTTGGCAGTGACCGCACACTGCATGGGGGTGCCTGGTTCAAGTCAAGCGAAGCAAAATGGTCATGGCCCGCTTATATAAGGGGAGTTACTGGGCTCCCAGCTTGTACCCAAAATGGCCCTAGGAGACATTGGCTATTCCACTAAGGAAGCACCCATGCCCAGTTTTCAAGAGACTCCTGTAAATCTCGTCATCAGCGTGATGCTTCACTGTTGGCCTATATTTTTTAGCAGACTTGACTTCCCAAAAAGGAAAAGCTGATGACGAAAGCTAAAGACACTTTTTAAATACCCTCCCCTTCCCGGCTCATCCCGGAGTTACTTCCCACTGACCCTCCTTCTTGACCTTCCAGTAATTCTTCCCCACAAACCAGTCTCCCGCATGCTTTTGCCTCCTAAGTCTTCTGCGTTTGTTCCGTTTATTTCAGCATACTCCTTCCGGGCATATTTATTTGGTGGCTTCCATTCATCAGGCTCCTGGGGTTTGCACTTTCTTGTGTCACGGCTTTTTACCTTATCCCCTGCTCTTCCCCCTTCTATCTCCTTAAGGCCAATGGAAGGCTTTTATTTTCACTGTTAAATCTGTGGTGTCCGTTTTGAGCTTTTATTCTCCTGGTAACAGCACTGGAGAAAAACACTTATGAGTGCGTTGGAGACTCCTAGGAAAGGGGAATTAAACTAAATAATAAAACCCACATCAGTGGGAATGATTTTGGTACCGTCTGCCCCTGAGCCACGGTGTGTCAGGGGATGTCTTGTCTTTGGCTATTTTATCCAATCTGCATTTCTGCATACGAACAACGGTAACAGCAAGACTGAAGCTGTCCCAAAAAGCAATTTCATGTGAGATTTGTTTCCATTTCCCCGTAGAAAAACTGTGAATGTTTCTTTTGCCACTGGAGACCTCAGTAAAGTCTCCGTGTGATCCGTGCACATAAGGAGTGTCATCTCTCCAGAGAAGGGACTGCTGAGAGCATCTGACAGGAGCAGTCCTTAGCGTCAGATGGTAACAGGGCACAGTAAGAGCAATACTTGTTCTTCTCTTCTTTAACACAGCCCTTAAGTAAAAACTAGTGCTCTTCCTCAGTGCGCTGGTAAGGGGACCAAATGTCTATTTCCAAGTTCAGTCCTTTAGCGCCACCTGGTGCTAACTACTCTAATCACACTTTTAGTCGAGTGAAATCATTTTTAAAAATCCTAACTGCGCGAATGTTTGGTGACAGGATGAAATTAAAATCAGGTAACATTTAGGGCCATTGCTGTTCACGAAGTGAGTCACAAAGTCTTGGCATAATCTTATGTATTGTTTTTATTATGATTATCAGCAAAAGAATCCAAATGAGGGATTTAGAAAAACAGTATCTAAGATATAGCAGCTTTTTTGAATATCAGTGAACTGGCTTTCATGATACAGAAATAATAACTACTTAAAAATCTAATAAATATAGTTAAAGAGATACAATCTCTAATAATTAAAAAGCTTGTGGAAAGACAAACAGTCTCTTCTTGCGCTTTACCCATAACTCAGGATTAACCAAGTGACACATTTCCTTTTATATTTTAAAACATTCCTGTAAAACGGGGATGTTAGTGACCACAGCTCCGTGGGAAAATACAAGAAATAACAGAAGCTTTGGTGATTTCAAAATTATCTAGGGTCCTTAAAGTTACTCTGAAATAAAAGTGTACAAACAAGATAAACACCTATTCAGAACTCAGGGTGTACTTTAAAAGCTAAAGTATGGGATTTATCATTATACTTTTTCTCTTTGGTGGCAGCAAAATATTTCTATTCCCTATGCTACACAAGAATGCACTTTATAGATGAATTTCTACTTGCAAATTCTCTCATGTAACCAGTCCTGAGAACTCAAAGCCTGAAAGAAACTGGAAAAGGCTCTGAGCTGTCCAATGGAAAAAATCAGATCTTCAGAAACATTAAGTTCTTTGATAATGCATTGTTCTCCATGGAGCAGGGAAATTGACAGAGAGCTGGTTAAGCAAATACATTCATAATCAACGTAAGTGACTGTTTGAACACTGAACTGTTTGCCCAGCATGTACTTAGTGTTTTTTGCATGCAATATCTCATCTAATCTTCACAGTCTCGTGAGGTCCTTAACAGGGCCTGATCCTTCATATAAATTAACCATATATTAACCTTAATAACCATAATAACCATATATTAACCATAATAATTTATATTAACCATATAAATTAACCATATCCAACCGGTAAACAGTGGAGTGATGTCCCATGCATCACTAAGTGTTTTACATTAATTATTAAACATATGGATGTTTTTACATGGTAAGAGATAGGCTTTCTCACAATGAAAGAGGAGGTTTAGCAGTAAATGAGTCAAAGTGAGTTTCTTTAGCAAATGAAGGTTAGTGTAGAGACTGCAAAAATCACTGGATTTTCCTTTGTTAGTCCACTTGGCAAAGCTACAAGTGTTAATGAAAACAATGGTGAAAATATAACGTCTTTATTCAAGTGTTAGATTCATGAAGATTAGAAGCAATGCCATCCAGCAGGTATGTGACAGTGAAGCTTAATCGACAAACCAATTGACTGGGGAGCCATCTAGGGGATCAGCCAAGCACCCTTTGGGTGGGCCTAGGTGGGCCATGGAGAAGGCATGATTTTGAGTGCCATATCCGCTCCCTTGACACTTCCTCTCTGGCCCTGTTCCCCTACTCTGCTTCCTGGATGCCATAAAATAAGCAGCTTTTCTCCACCACACCCTTCCACCATGATGTTTCTGCCTTGGAGCAAGTTGACCATGGACTGAATACCACAAAACTATGAGCTAAGTAAACCTGTCCTTTAAATTGCGGTGTTGGGTACTGCGTACTAGAGAAGCAAAAGCTGAATAATACAATGTAGAACTTGAAAAAGGAATCAAAGTCCCAGTGTGGGAGGCTGCATAGGATTTGCTGTACCGCATGCATATTCTAGGTGTCAATCCCTGTGCAGAATTATGCCAGTACTTTTGTAAAGATTGGCACTGATTTTGTTACCATTCTGTTTACAGAATTCTATAGGCTTTGTGTGGTCTGCCCAAATGTATTTTCCCATTGGGTCCTGTTAGTTTTAGTACATGATTTTGCAGAACGTGTAGCCTTTCATGAATGCATAGCATGATATCATAAGCACATATATCATCTCCACTTTGCAACTAAGAAAATGAAAGAATAAAGAACTAAGAAAACTTTCCATCATATGTTGCAATTTGATCCCACAATCTAAATCTACTTTGGCTGTTAGATGGATTACTGTGTAGCCACTAAAAATGGTATTTTAACTATTGACTGTTAACGTGGGTGGTAGTTTTTAAATGTGTTCACAAATTCTTTTACTATCTTCTCTTCAAAAGACAGAGTTTGAGCTACTTTATAACATTGATATTAGCAATGATTTCCTGGATATCACCCCAAAAAGCACAGGCAGCAAAAGCAAAAATAAAACAAGTGAGACCACATCAAATGTAAAAACTTCTCTCTGCACAGCAAAGAAAACATCCAACAGAGTGGAAAAGAAACCTACAAAACTGGAAAGAATATTTGCAAATCATATATCTGATAGGCATTAGTATCCAAAATATGTTTTTAAAGCACCTACAACTCAATAACAAGAAACAAGTAACTCAGTTTTAAAATGGGCAAAGGGCTTAAATGGACATTTATCCAAAGAAAATGTACAAGTGGTCAGGATTATATGAAAATGTGCTCAGTGTCATTAATCATCAGGGAACTGCAATCAAAACCAGAGTGAGATGTCACCCGACACCTCCTAAGATAGGCACATTTTGAAAAGTAGAAACTAGCAAGTGTGAGCAAGAATTTGGAGAAACTAGAACCTTTGTGTACTGCTGGTGGGATTGTAAAATAAGGCAGCTGTTAAATAAAATTGTGTAGAAGTTCCTCAAAAAACTGAAAATAGAACTATCATCAAGCATTGCTTAATGACAGGGATATACGTGGAGAAATGCATTGTGAGGTGACCTCTTAGCTATGTGAGCAGCATAAAGTGTTCTTACATGATCAGAGATGGCTACAAGTCACAGATGGCCCAATCTTATGAGACTGCCATCTTATGCACAGTCCATTGCCCACCATTGATGTTAAGGTTACTATGTTGGGTACAAATGTACCAGTTGACCCAACAATTCTATTTCTGGATATTCACCCAAAAGAACTGAACACATGATCTGAGAGAGGCATTGGAACTCCCATGTGCATTGCGGCACTAGTCACAGGAGCTAAGAGGGGGAAACAATGCAAATGTGCATCAAGAGACAAATGGATACAGAAAATGTGGTACATCCATGCAACGGAATATTATTCAGCCTTTTAAAAGGGGAGGAAGTCTTGTCATATGCTACACTGTGGAGGAACCTGGAGGGCATAATGCTAAAGGAAATAATATAAAATATATAGGACAGCGCATGACTCCAGTTACATGAGGTACATAAAGCAGTCATATCATAGAAGCAGAAAGGAGAAGAGTAATTGGCAGAGGTTGGAGGGAGAGGGAAGTAGACACTGGATTTGTGGTTTTATAGAGTTTCAGTTGTGAAAGATGAAAAAGTTCCACAGACCTGCTTACAACAGAGTCCACATACTTAACAATACTGACTGCAGACCTCCTTTTTAGTAAGGTAGATTTAATGTTACATGGGGTTTTTTGCCACAACTTTTTTTAAGGAAAAGGGAGAAAAAGTTTATCTTCCTGTGGCAGTTAGGCAGAGTTTTGACTTGATTTTCTTTGAGATCTACCCTGGGGTTTGGTAGGAAACACTTCTGGGTGTGTCTGGGTGAGACATGAAGGTGTGGACTTAGGTACACTATACTGTATTTGATACTTCTCCTCATCTTCTCTGAGGTCTTCCCCTGCTCTGTGCTTCCCAGATGATACCAGTTGAGCAAC
>NW_004955460.1:3957231-3958652 GCF_000276665.1 Chinchilla lanigera | reverse complement strand
TGTAGAGGTTTTTTACATCCTTCATTAGATTGATTCCTAGATATTTCATTTTTTTGGATGCTATTGTGAAAAGTGTTATTTAACTAATTTCTCTCTGTGTGAGCTTGTTATTCATACACAGGAAAGCTATTGATTTTTGAGTGTTGATTTTGTATCCAACTATGCTGCTAAATTTGCTTATTAAATCTAGTAGTTTTTAGTGAAGTTTTTGGGGTCTTCTATGTAGAGTATCATGTCACCTGCAAATAATGATAATTTAACTTCTTTTTTTCCTGTTGTTATTCCTTTTATTTCTTTGTCTTATACAATTGCTCTGGCTAAAGTTTCCAATACTATGTTCAGTAAGAGTGGAGACAGTGGACATCATTGTCTTGCTCCTGATTTTAGAGAGAAAGCTTTCAGGTTTTGTCCATTTAGTATGATGTCGGCTATTGGTTTGTCATAGATGGCTTTTATCAGGTTGAGATAAAGACTATCTATTTCAATTTTCTGCAGGGTTTTTATCAGGAATGGGTGCTGGACCTTGTCAAAAACTTTTTGTGCATCTATTGAGATGATAATATGATTTTTGTCCTTGGCTCTGTTAATATGGTGTATTGCATTCATTGCTTTATGTATATTGAACCATCCCTGCATCCCTAGGGTGAATCCCACCTGGTCATGGTTATAATCTTCTTGACGATTTGCTGCATTCTGTTTGCCATTTTCTTATTGAGGATTTTTGCAGCTGTGTTCATTACGGAGCTTGGCCTGTAGTTCTCCTTCTTAGTTAGGTCCTTCTCAGATTTTGGTATCAGGGTAATATTTGATCCCAGGAATGAATTTGGGAGTATTGATTCCCTTTCAATTTCATTAAAGAGTTTGAGAAGTAGTGGTGTTAGGTCTTCTCTAAATTTCTTGTAGAATTTAGCAGTGAATTTGTCAGGGCCTGGGCTTTTCTTTGTTAGCAGGTTTTTAATTATATCTTTGATTTCATTGATTGATATTGGTGTATTTAGGATTTTTATATCTTCTTGATTCAGCTTTGCTAATTCATATGTATCTATGAATCTGTCCATTTCTTCTGGATTGCCCATCTTATTGGAATACAAGTTTTCCAAGTAGGTGTAGATGATCTTCTGGATTTCTGCTGGGTCCATTGTAATTTCACCCCTTTCACTACTAATTGCATGGACTTGAGTCTTTTCTTTCCTTTTTTTGATAAGGTTCGATAAGGGTTTGTTGATTTTATTTAAACTTTCAAAGAACCAACTCTTTGATTCATTGATTCTTTATATGGTTTTCTTAGTCTCCAATACATTAATTTCTCCTCTGACCTTTATAATTTCCTCCCTTATACGAGCTTTTGGCTTAGCTTGCTCTTCTTTTTCTAGAAGTTTGAGGTTCACCATTAAGTTATTTATTTGCACTTGCTCTGTTTT
>NW_004955460.1:3919525-3953531 GCF_000276665.1 Chinchilla lanigera | reverse complement strand
AGTCTTTGGCAAGTGACAAGCCAATTTTTCCAGCACCATTTATTAAAGAGGCTATCTTTCTTTGTGAGTGAGTCTATTTGGCCCCTTTGTCAAGGATTAGGTGGCTGAGTGTGTTTGTGGTTGTGGCTGTTTTGTCCAGTCTGATCCTCTGGTCTGTTTTTTCCACTGATCCTCTGGTCTGTTTTTTAGCCAGTACCATGTTGATTTTATGACAGTAGCTTTGTAGTGCAATTTCAGGTCAGGGATTGTGATTCCAGCATGGTAGATTCCTTCTACTGGGGTTCATAGTGTTGTAGTCCTTGTTATCTCGTTCTAGGATGTCCTTCAAAATATTTTGGAGTGCTGGTTTGATAAGTTTTCTGCCATGACATCAGTGAACAGTTTTTATGTATCATTTGTGCTATCTCCTCTTTTTCATTTGCTCCAATTAATCTTAAGTTATTCTTTGCCTCATCTATCAGCTGCTGGATTGCTTTTTCATGGTCCCTTGCTATTTTTAAGAAATTTTACTTTTCATGATTGCTCACCACAAGTCTGTCTTCTATATCTTAGATCCTGTCCTCACATTGGCTTACTCTGCTATAGATACTTTTAATGAAATTTTTAATCTCCTGGGTATCTGCTTGAATATGCCTTATGGATTCTATTTCTTTTTTATGCTGAGCATTCATGACTTCCATAATTTTCTTAAACTCATCTATTTTTTGTCTGTATCTATTCTAGTGTCACTAAGCATCATTTGCATTGTGGACACCATCTCTGCAGTTATCTGAGAAATTACTTCTGATTTGATTTTTTTTTCTAGAGCTTCACTCAATTGCTTTGTTGTTACCACTTCAGAGAGGCCAGGTGGGTGGCTTTTGGATTGTCCCACTTCATTTCCCCCTTGGTTTTCCTTTGGTGAACTGGATGCCTGGAGTTGTGTCTTGCCTAAGTATCTATTCATTTTCTTCTCTTTTTTTAGTTTAATTCCTGGGGTGATGCTTATACATTGCCTATAGTGGGTTGTTTTATTGCTAGTATTTAGAACCCTTTGGAAATGACTACTTCTACAAGGTACCTTCCAGGTGTAACTGGTTTTTGGGCTTTCAGAATGTTGCAAGATCCTACATCTTCAATTTTGGGGGAATGAGAAGTTGTTGACTGTTTGGCCCAGCCTCTGTTCCACAATATTTGGCACTGTTCCACAATATTTTCTATGATCCTTAGTCAATGTCAGTCTTGGCATACCAAGAGGAATAGCTGTTTGGAACGATTATATCTCTTTTGGCTAAAGTGGTGCCATCAGCAATAACAGTAGCATCAGTTACAGCCTAGAGGATGACAAACTTAGGTAATCATTAATTTGCCACCTTTAACTGTATGAACTAGATTTGTGGTTACATCAAAAAATCTAAAACAAGGGGCTGGGAATTTAGCTCAGAGGCAAAAGCACCTGCCTGGCATGGGCAAGGTCGTGAGTTCGGTTCCTGGTACCGGAGAAAAACCAAAAAACAAACAAACAAAAAAAAATCTAAAACAGACCAGAAAAGTATATGCAGTATGTAAGTCCTTAATTTGTCAATTTTGCCCTCAGGGGTTAAAATTTAAAAGAGATTAGGGAAAAAATAGAGAGGTACAAGAAAAGGAAGAGTTTAGAAGTAAGGCTGGAGGACAAAGGGGGATCATGCTAACTCTGGGAAACTACTGCAGAAGACAAGAGGGAAAAGAGAGAAGGAAGAAATAAAAAGAACAGAGCAACAACCACAAAAAGCTAAAAACCATGTTCACATTCATATAAAAACAATATAAACAATGAAGGAAAACAAAACAAAACAAACAAAAAAAAAAAAAACAGAGAGAAAGAGGGGGAAAAATGTCCACTACCAGATTTGTCTTTTCTGTCACTGGTAGATAATGTATGGAGACAGAGTCCTGATCTGTGTTGATTTATCTCAGCAAACCAATAGTAGCTTTTTGGTAGGATAGTGGATACTCTCAGCAAGCCCACACCTTCTGATCAAGACCAGACTCATTCAGCCTGCAGTTGTCAATGCATCTTCTGTGGGCCTGACCACAGCTAGGAGTCACTAGATGGAGCCAGCAGCCACTCTGAGTTCTGAGCTCAGCCAGCCTGTCTCAAAGATGGCTCCCAGACAATTCCTATGTTGTGCAGGACAACTGAGTCCTCACCACTCACTGCTAGCTAGTGCAGCCTTTCACATCCGCTTCTCCCCTCCATTGCTGCATCCCTCCTTGGAGGCCTCTGGGGTCACCAGCAGTCATCATGTGTCTGCAGGTTTTAATCCCTCCTCTCGAACTGAGTCCTGTCTCAGGGAAAAGGTAGCACGGGTTACCTCCTTCTTCTTTGGTGAAATTTCTCTCTTTATTCTCTCTGTGGGCTTCAGTTCATGCTTGAGATCCTTCCTGGGTCCAGGGAGCCCATTTCACTCCTCCTTGTCTTCCTCATATTGCTATATTCCACTGTCTAGATGGCAACACTAAGAGAAGCTTTTTCTCTGCTGTTTACTACTCTGCCATCTTGGTGCCTGCCCTTGCTTTTTTAAAATGTAAAACCACTTGTGTTACAGCCAATGAGGCACAAACCCAGTGGCTGGGGGTTGTGGGTTGATTACAGCTCTGTTCTCCTGATTTTTTTTCTATTTCATGTATTTGCTAATGTGAAGGAGGCTGGTGATTGGTGTTAGAAAAAGGAAACTGTAGCCTTTTTAATCATCACATTTTGAAATCTTTCTAGGGGTTGTTCCACAGACGAATAGGGGACTTGTTAAGTCAAAGAAAACCATTAAGCAAATAGTGGTTTCCAGAAAAAAAGAAATTGACATTCATTTCTACTCCAGCAGCAATGAGCAAGAAGGAGGAATGGGAGGGGGAGGAGGGTGAAGGAAGCAGGAACCAGAAGTGATGTGCAGGTGGTGGGGTGGGAGACAGGGAAGATGGAAGGACAAAGAAGGGTAGAGTTGCAGACAGAAAAGAGAGGCCCAAGATCTTGCTGGGTGCCTGGCAGCCTGGTCACTGGAAGAAGGTCTTTCTCAAGTCTTTCCACTTTCTTAGATACTCAGGCCCTGCAAGTGTTTTCTGAGAGGGGAAGAAAAGCTTCCAGTCCTCAATGCCTGCCCAAAGTTTGATAAGGACTCACTTAATCAGTCTCTTAACCTCCACAGTGAGCAGAGAGGCTTCTGGGAAAGACAGATATCTCTTCTGATCCTGTACATCCTGGCTTTCCTCTCTCCTCTCTCCTCTCTCCTTTCTCTCTCTCTCTCCTCATTTGGGTGCCCCACAAGCCCACCCTTTAAGCATCCCCAAGATCCCCCTGGGGACTCATGCCTATCAGGAACTATGTCCAATATCTTAGAATTCCAAGACCATCCTACCCCACCACCCAACACCCAGGGAAATATTTTTGCCCTAATGTACTCTCCTAGGAAAGCAATTTCAGATTCAACCAACTCTAAGAGAAAAATCAAATTGATTGAATCATTTTTCAAGAAAGTAAAACTGCTTGAAGCTGCTCATAGTGGCCCACACCTGCAATCCCAGCACTCTGGGAAGCAGAGGCAGGGAGGTGGTGAGTTTGAACCCAGCCAGGGCAATTTAGTAACTTAATGAAACCTTGTCTCAAAATTAAAAATAAATAAATAAGAAGGACTGGAATGTAGGTCAGTGCAAAAGCCCTTTTTTTTCAATCCCTATAACTGCAAAAAGGGCAAAGACAGAACAAAGGAGAGAGGAAAAGAAACATATAACCCTCCCTCAGAGCCTATAGGGCACAAGTGCTCTGCTGAGAGCTTTACATATGTCCTCTCACTTATGTTCAAAACAATATAAAGAAATTGAATTTTTTATCTTCTTTTGAAGATCAGGAAACTGAGTCTCAGAAAGGCTCAATAACATATCTAGACCCGTTTGCCTCTGAATAGGAATTGAAAACCACCCGTGAGGTCTCCAGGACCAACCACGTTAATTTTGCTCTAAGTGAAAACGTTACTACTGAACACAGCAATCCCAGGAAGAAGTTAGAGGAGGCTGGGTATTCGCCACAGGATCACAAGCTCCCAAGTTCATCCCTGTTTGCATTTGACTGAATTGATTCTGTTTCATTTCCACTCTTGTTTTACCTCTTTCTCATGCCAGATTTTGAGGATTCTTCTAAGCCTCCATAAATCTCTATTTTAAAAAAAGCCTCTGTAGCCAGGTGTGATGGCACATGCTTATAAACCCAGCACCCTAGGAGATGGAGGCAGGAGGATGGCAAGTTGGAGCCCAGCCTGGACAACTTAATGATTTAGTGAGATCCCCTCTTATAGTAAAAATTTTAAAAGCTGGAGCTGCATCCCAGTGCAAAGACTCTGGGTTAAATCCCTAATGCTATGCCCCCCAAATAATTTCTGAAAGCCTTCTTTAAAAATGTATAAACAAATTAATTAGAAAGAAGCATGACGTAGTGCAATGGCAAACAGAAACACCAAAAGGACACCCAGGATTTGGAGGCAGATTTATTTGTGTCAGCAGGCACTGATTAGGATCATTCCCAAAATATCAGGCCCCGAAGGACCAGGGAGGAACGTTTTTATGGGGTTGCAAGTAAGAAGCAGAGCACTTGGCTGTCTTTGATTGGTTCTTACAATATGCATCACAGTGACCAGCCATTTCTAGGAGACAGTAGTAACAAACTGTAACAGGAACTGTTGCCTGGGCAACTAACAATCTGGCTAGGGGGCATTTTCTGCTACAATAGGACTGCAGTATGGCTCAGTGATAGAGCACTTGTCCAGCATGTGTGAGGCCCTGGGTTCAGTCTTCAGTGATGGAAAAGGAAGGGAAGGGGAGGGAAAGGGAGCAAGAAGACCAACACAATGTAGATTCCAAATCAGTGTGACCAGAGTGACCAATTGTGAGGGGGCTTGCTGTGTGTTGGTGCGGCTGTGACCTGTGAGATGGCTCCCAAGCCATCTCTATTTTTCCAAGTCCCATGTGACCCACACCATCAGTTTCCCACCTAAGCATGGTCAGTTGTTCCCATGAGGAATTCTAGGAAGGTTTTGAGGTTCTTGGGTAAAAAGAACTACCTACAGTCTGTCTCCATCTTTCTGAGGGTCAGTACATCACACCCACTTCTAGGAGCCACTGAAGTGTGTTTACTCCAGAGCTGCTGACTGGGAATGAGAAATCACTTACTCAGAGTCCTTCAAGGCTTTTTAAAACAGCCAAAGGAGCTCATCCTGAGGGGAAGCAAGGCCCCAAAGCCCCAGGTTTTCCCCTAGGACAGATCACCCTCACCCCATTGCAGAAGGGTGCCCTTGAGTCACAAACAACAGGATGGAAACAACTGGGTTCCAATCCTGGCTTCACCACCCACTAGTTACATCATCTGGAGGAAATTACATCACCAGCCTTGTCTGTGAAATGGAAATAATAAGAGGACCACCTCACATTCTGTCATTAAACCAGATAATGGACACAG
This sequence comes from Chinchilla lanigera, assembly GCF_000276665.1. Classification (NCBI taxonomy): domain Eukaryota; kingdom Metazoa; phylum Chordata; class Mammalia; order Rodentia; family Chinchillidae; genus Chinchilla; species Chinchilla lanigera. The sequence goes on along the minus strand of NW_004955460.1, from coordinate 3,948,067 downwards.
TGTGCCTGTACAGGTGAGTAGCAACTCTCCATATTATCGGTGTCCTCTACTCCTCCGGCATGCATTCTCTCTCTACCATGTGCCCTTCCTTAGGACATGAACAAGAAAGGCTCTTGGTGGTGAGGGGTACTCAGTGTCCACCAAACAGAATGCAGACTGTGCTGGGAATTCAGCCTTATTGCCAGAGCCCATTTCAAGTCTCCCCTTTCCCTAACTTCTACCCAGGATGAGACATAACTTCTTTCCAAGCTGTGACCATTTACCTTCAGCACCATGCAAGCATCTCACCTTCTTGTCTATGGGTGAGGCCCCACCAGGCCACTGTCTGTGCCATTCGTGGAAGACTTGATGCTGTCTATAGCAAAGAAGACAGAGGACTTGTATGACCAGCACTTCCTGCTCAAACTGTTTCCCTTCTTTATAGAATCTGAGTCTTCCTCACAGGTATAGAAGACCACAGCTTTAGAAGGGATGCTGGGAGAAGACATCAAAATTTGGACAAGTCTCTGGCCAGGGCTGCTTCTAACATGTGTGTGACTCCCAGGTAATCGTTTTTCTTTTCTTTTTGTACAATTTCTGTCTCTATAAACAACTTGAGTCACCAAAATTAGCATTTCAGCACCATCTGGCAACCCTTTTTCATGGCCACACAAAAGAAATGTGATGTATCAAAAGATATATAGTAGATGTTTACATTTTTTTAAATATATGTTACACTAAAAGACACACTGTTATTATTCTCCCTCAAAATCCTCCCTCTGTCTTCAAACACAATTATCCCATTTTTTTGGCACTTTCTGAAGCAGTTCTGCAAGTCCTTTTTCATGAGTGTCTTTAGTTGTGCTGTCCTGGCTGCCTCCACGTCCTGAATTGATTTAAAACTTTACTTTTCATGATCATTTTGACTTTGGGGAAGAGTCACAAGTAATCTGGGTCCGTCTGATGGTGTACTGAAATGAACAGTTAATGATTACAATTTTTTATGTTCTGATCAATTAATTCTTCATGCTTGTGTCTGGTGGTCTGAGCAACTAATTTGAAGGTGACAATATGCAATGGAATTACAATGGTGAACTCCTACTATCTTGTCTAGTGAAACTCTGTATTATCCCTACTGTTTTATAAAAGAATTATTTTCTAATTCCCTATAATGGTTTGAGCAATCTTTCATTCTTACCTCTGGTAATCTGAGCAATGTAGTTTAGGATAGCGATATGTAATGTAACAACCACTGTTGATTCGTATTATTTTGTCTTGAGACTCTGTGTCACTTTGAATGTTCTTGCTTTGATTTGTTTATGTTTGTGACACTGGTATGCTGCTATTGTTCTATTTCTTTCTTTGTTTCTCATTTACTACTCTCTTTAAAATAAAAAAAAATTTAAAAATTTAAAAAAGAAAACACGTAATATAGCATCAGATCCAATGTTTTCATGAGCCTGCCTTTCTGTTAGGGAAAATTCGGCAGTAGCATTGATCATATTAATGATTCCACCATACAAAAATACTCACAAAATAGGACTTCCAGAACTGCCTTAGAAAATGGTAAGAATGATGGAATAAGTGTGTGTGAAGTGAAGGGGAACATTTTGAGGGTAGTTAATGGCAATGTCTTTTACTGTCATAATTTTTTAAATTTTTTATTTCATCATTTGCCATAGTCTTTGTACACGACTTGTACTAGTAAGCCAGCAGGAGCTATCTTCTCCCCAGGTTGCAGTCGAATTTAAGGCCCAAGCCACTGTCCCAAGAAAGACTCAGAGGTCCTGGTGTGTCTGGGGGACCCTACATGTAGAGCAGTAGAGGATGGGGGAATGCCCTAGGTGGGACAGCAGGATGGGCACCAAGACCCATATCTAGCCTAGTACGAGACCAAAGAGCCCCACCAGGATGGCACTGGTGATTTTTGTCTCTCCCAAGCATCAGAAGGGAAAAAGTTACTCTAAGCCACATATGGTGGCACACACCTGTAATCCCAGCATTTGGGAAGCTGAGGCAGGAGAATCACCAAGAGTTCAAGATCAATGTGAACTACATAGTGAGACCTTGTGTAAAAAAAAAAAAAATGCAAGCAAAAAAGTAAGAAAGAGGGAGGGAGGAAGGGCAGGAGGGAAGAAAGAAGGAAGATGGAGACCCTTTGAACTATGGAGTCAGACAAGGAGCCCAGTTTGCCCAGGCCTTAGTGTAGTGGGAGGTTAGGGTAAGCAACATGGCTGGAGTAGCTCTGCACAAACTGCCACTTGAGGACACTTGTTAAACACAGGCACAGAACAGGAGGCACTTGACCCTGACACTGGATCAAGCCAAGCCCTGAACTTGGTACCAGTCTGATATGAGAACATGCCAAATCTTGCACCTGATATCAATCTTCTAGCATGAGATCAGGTAAGACCATCTGGATCAGCTATCAAAGAAGACATAAAAGAATGGCAGTTGTTTACTTTGGAGCCACTGCCTTCTCGTTCTTGCAGTGGTCCATTCTGCTTATAAGGATGTATCTTCTCTTTTTCCTTCAAAACACCCTTTTCTCCCTGAGCACTTCTTTTTCTTTTGTTCTTCTTATTTCCACCTTAAAATAAGTGGTAATCTTTCAAATCCACCAATTTTCCTGACCAATTCATTGATCATAACAAATAAGAACCTGAAAAACTGCTGGCCCCTACCCCACCCAATAACATTAGGACAGGACTCTGTGGATTCCAAAGCCTCCACAGAAGTTTTTGTCCTAAATTTTAGGCCAGTCTCTCTCTGCTTTTGTAACCCAACAGCTTAAGAATCATACATCTTAAGGACCATAGCTACAGACTAGGGATCAAGACTACTACCATGAACCCTCTGCCAATAAGTGAGCAGGCAGATAGAGGTAAATGTAGTTAGGGTTGAATTTAGCACAGGGGCGAGCCAGCACAATTCTATCAGGAATATTTGAAAGTCAGCATTGTTATTTGAAACATTGTAAGTTGGACCCCATCATAAGCCTACCCCTAACACTGGCAGTCTTAGGAGAACAACACAGTGGCCCACAACTTACTTCTCTCTCTTGCCTCCCCTGTTTCTTCCCAGATCATAAATTTCCACTTCCATATGCATATGGGCATTTGAGCTCAGCCACCCAAACTTCACCTAGCTCCTTACCTGACCTTGCCACACTGCCAGCTCTCAGCACACAGGTGATAGATGTCAGGAAGAAATTCATGCAGATCTGAGTGTCAGGACGAGGAGATCCAATGTCCTGCACACCTGGACCATGGTCTAGAACAAAGGTAATGAACCTATAGCATGCGTGCTGCAGCAGGCTGTTTGTAGCATTAAAAGCTCTAAAAGGTTCACCATCACTGGTCTAGAAGTAGGGGATATGGGCTCCAGGTGGGCCCCCTTGGTCTTCTAAATGCATCACATGGGCAAGGCACAGCTGGAGGACCAGAGCCAAGGCTCCATTTGCCCAGATGTAAAGGTGATGGATACGCTTCCTCCGTGATCGCCAAACCCAAACCCCACTTCACTTTTCAGTGTCTACTTCCCCAAGCCCCATTCAGCCTATTCCCTAACTGCTCCAGTTTTCTTATGTGTAGGAATTCTTTGTTTCTATTTCTGAGTCACCCAGAATCTGACCTTGAAGCTGTGCTGTACAAGAAAAGAGGAATTATATCTGTTTTACAAGTCTACAGACCCTGAATATTTATGATGTGCCACATCAAGATGTCCTGGTAAAGAAGTGTAATTCTTGTCACCTATGGCTACTGAAAAATGACTTTCTGGATACACTGGTGGCACTTTTTATCTCTCATAGGGTGACAGATGGTGGGATTGTAAGTTTCAAGCAGTAATCTCCTCATCTTATTGTGGTTTCTGGAAAGAATAAAAAAATGGCAACAGAGTTAAACTCCATAGAAGACTAAAGAGTCAGGCCAACAAAATAAGACTGCAGAGCAAGAAATCCCTATGCTAAGAGATCTGAGAATGCTAATCCTCTGTCTGGGGGAATTGATCTTGCCCCATTTCATGGACTGAGGATTATTAATGAAGAGGCTGACAGTGTCTATAAGATCTGCCCCGAAAGTCAAACACAGGGCAGGAAGATCCCAAGTTCCTTAGCATTGCATGATATTGCATTACTAGGTCCTTCAGAAATGGATGGGACATTTCTTTTCTTTGGACCTATGAAACACATTCCATATAATTTCTTTATGATGGTTTGTTATTTTTTAAAATGTTTAGTCTTTATTGCTTGTTACTGATGCACAACTCCTAAAACCCTCAGAGTCTCCAGAGTGACTAGTATCTTTCATACGACAGTAAGATTACTGGTGGCTTGGGACCCCTAGACAACTTCAAGGCTGGAGCTGGTTGCCAGAAAGACTAGGCAAGCTTTGATTAGATGCTTGGAACTTTCATCTCCACCTGCCAACCTGGCGGGGAGGGAGAGGAATAGAGATGGAGTTAATCACCAGTGGCCAGTGATTTAATCATTCAGGCTATGCATTGGAAGTTCCACCAAAAAACTCCTAAATAATGGGGTTCAGGGAGCTTCTGAGTTGATGAATGCATTCCTGTGCAAGGAGGGAGGTGCCTCTTGCCTCCACAGGACAAAACTGAATTATTCAACATACAGTTAGTGTCTAGAGGATCACAGAATTGGTTGTTGAAGTAAAAAAAAAAAAAGAAATCCCAAAATGCTCATCTGTCACTGCCCTATATTACAGCCATATTAAACCCAGTGCTTGGGATTTTTTTCTTATCACTGTACTTTTTTTCTTACTCTTGTACTTTCTTTAAGGTCAAAAACTGAGTTGTACTTACAGAAGGTATGACCAGAATATACAGTAAATGTTAAAATCTTAAAATGTTATTGCCATTAACCACCATCAAAATGTTCTCCCTTGCCTCAACCACTTATTCCATCATTCTTACCACTTTCTGAAGCTGTCCTGGAAGTCCTCTTTCTTGAGTGTCTTTAAAGGTGTGATCAAAATCTACTGAGTGCTGCTGCCAAGCGCCACCCAATGGAGAGGCAGCCCGGTTAAAACATGATGGTGTGTCCTCCTCCCCTTATTCACTGGATCGGGCACCATGTATCTTCTGGCCCTTCCCCAAAGTCAAAATGAACATGAAAGAAAAATGTCTTGAATTGATTCTGTTGTATGTTTGGTTATGGAGTCCTGATGCTTTTGGAGGTGTTCTACAGTGGCTGTATTTCCTCTCTGCCACGCTCCCTCTCTTTCTCACCAACAAAAGCCAAGACAACCACCCCAGACAGTTTATCTAGGTACACACACCTACTCACTGATACACAGTGCATCCCAAGGATGTATCAAGTAAAATCAAGACAGCAATTCATATGAAATATTCGTAGGGTTTTGGAAATTCCATCACTTAATTGATCAAGTCATAAGGACTAAGTTAGGGACATGTTAAGGTTAGAAATAGAGGGATGCCCCATGCTCTTAGAAGGAAAGAAGAGGTTACATTGAAGGTCTGAGAAGTCAGAACTGCTTCAGAGGGTTACTTATAGGAATGGATGAATGTACTCTGCATCTAGATGAATGTACTCTGCATTTGATACCTTGCTGTATCAAAAATTCTACCACACCTCCGAGTCCAGGTTAAGTACTGATAGTGCCCTCAACTTATTCTTGGACCAGAAATTTCTCTGTCATGGTTGGGGTAGTGGAGGCTGTGGATCAACCACTGCTCTCTCCTATGCACTTGTGAGTGTAGGGCAGATTCTATACCTCAGATCCTTCTGGCACCGTGAAGGGCAGATTCTATACCTCAGATCCTTCTGGCTTTATGCTGCTACCAACAACCTGCCGCATCATCTTCTGGCCTCCCACCGAATCCCTCTTTGCATCAGATTTCCACTGCAGATGCACCTCTGTACACACTCAACACGAGTCAGATGCCTGCTGTCTCTCTGCTTTACCAGAAACCCCACTGGTGAGGCTGAGGCTTCTGTTCTTTGGCTGCAGACCCACGCTGGACCCTTTCCCATTGCTGCCACCCCTGAACTTCTGTCCCTTTCTGTTACTCATTTCGGACTGGTCTCCCAGGTCTTCAGCCTCATTCAGTTCTCGTTGGCTCCCCTCTTCCTGCTTTCCCCTCCTGTCTTGGTTACTTTTCTCTCGTTGCTGAGACAAAATACTCAACACCCAAAATGAAGGAAGGAAAGGTTTATTTAGCTTACAGTTTGTGGAGGTTACAGTCCATACTTGGCTGGCTCCGAGGCAGAAGGTAGCAAAGCAACAAGAGCAAAAGGGAGAATGGCAGCTGAACAGCAAAGCAGCCAGAGCAAATGGGAGGAATGGCGGCCAGCAGCTTCTTTCCCTCCCTTACATTGTAAACAGACTACCCCCACCTAAGGGCCGTGTAGCTCTCACATAATCTCCATGCCCTCCTCTTCCACAGGCTCAGGATGTATACAAAGTAAGCACCCTGGCTTCCTGTTGAGTCACTTAGCCAAACCTCTAGACTCCCCAAGTTGAAACAATGTATCAACCATAACATATATGTAAGTTGAAAGGCTAAGTGGGCTGGGCTTGCAGTCAGGAGGCATCTGAAAATCATGGTGTGACCAACGAGGCCTTTCTCCAAACCTTACACAGCACAGCGAAGAAAAAGTAGAAAAGTCTGCTATACAAAGTAGAAGATGGCAACAAGCTGGGTCTACTCAAGAGTTAACTGACTGGGCAACTGCCTTCAAGTGTCAGTGATTCAAATTCATGCTTTAGTGAAACTGTACATTCTCCCTTATAGAATGGGTTCTACTTCATGCTCAAATGGATGAAACTAAATGTTACAACCACGACTGGCCAGACCATACTGTGTGAGTAATTACTGCATATCCCAGTCAACTGAAATAATATGGAACAAACTGAACAAACAAGGAAAAATGTCCTCAAGCAAACACTTACATGTCCTTCTCACCCTCTTGACTTGCCTGTACTCTTGCACTTGCCTCAGACCCAGGACTGTGACCATTTCAATGACTTTTCTCACTACAGCTTCAGAGACTTTCCCAAGTATAAATTGCAAAGCAATTGCAGCTAATAATAAAGATAAGAATGCACAGTGGGCCTTCAATGTGTTCACTCTGAGTTGAACTTGAATGGCAGGTTGGGTCTGTCCTCAGTCATGTTAGATAGAGCTCTCTAGAGGAATAAAATCAAAAGAAAATATACACATAATTATACAAGGGTATTTATTAAGTGGGCTTACAGTATGAGGGTCAGAAGAGTTCATAACGGCCACTGCATGCTGAAGAGTTGGAAGGTGCAATAACTGCTCAGACCAGAAGATGAAAGCCTTAGAACAAGAGGGGTAAAGAATGCAGCATCAGTCCAAGGTGGAAGGCCGGAAAGCTCACTGGACAATTCCTAGTGTGAGATTGCACTGGAAAACTAAAACACTGGAGACCCAGAGATCAGTGTCCAAAGGTAATGGCAAAGGGCACACCCACTTTGGAAGAGTGGAGTTCTGCAAAACAGGCACATCTCCTTTTTCTTTCCCTTTGTATTCTACCCAGGCTAAAAGTTTATTGGTTGGTGTCAACCACAACTAGGGTGGGTCCCTTGTTGATTTGCTGGCTTACATGTCAATCATCCACAGACACACCCTGAGCTACCCTTTACTACTCTGTTAGGTGTTTCTTACTCCATTCAAGTTGACACATCATGATTTATAGTCACATCAGAGAATTAAAAGCTTCCTTCGCCTGACTGGCTCTGAAAATACCCAGACACCCAGCACATCTCTGAACAAGTGAAAAGAGGGGATTTTCATAGCAACTCTGGAGGTGTTGCCAGGCTCATGCATCTGTGGAATGGCCAGCAGGCCTCAGCATTTGCCATGCCTCATATTGGCTCTGGTGGGCTAAAACCTATATTTTTTGGAAGCCAAGCCACAGTGCAGTAAGCATCAGAGAGCAGGTTATCCAAGAGGCACATCAGAGGGATACATTTTCATCCTGAGAATAGCAGAGAACAAAGGAAAGACGGGAAGGAGAGACAAAGGATAGTGAAAGTATCCACCAGTGCAGTTCTGTGAAACAGGTACAGGCCTCTTTGCTGGTCAGGTGTATGGGAATGTGAGCCCACCCAGGCCTTGAATCTAAATATGCAGGTCTTCAGTTCAGCTTGGGGAAACACATACTGGTTGTAGCAAAGGACTCAATAAAGCAAGACCTGACTGAACTCCCAGAATCATGACTCCCAAATATCACTTTGAAGATGTTGTGGCCACTGCCTGAACCACAATACATTTAACTCCTAATAGGACATTATCCAGTCTATTCTCAAATGCCTTTAAAAGTGGGATTATCACAGGAGCCTTTAGAAAAGTGACCCTGAAAGCTAAATGGCCAGGGTACTTCTCCTGATTTTGAACATCAGTCTTCCTTTTTCTCAGTTTCATCTCTTTATCTTGCAGAATCAACTCCTGCCCTCACCACTGCATCTTCCTTAGTGTTTACCAATGCATTTCTGGTGCATACTTAATGCACTACTCCAGCATCTGTGCACTTGAGCCTCAAAGATCAAGAAACACTGATGAAATACAATGACACATACAGGCCGTGCCATCTGGTAGGTAAAAATATAAAAGAGATGTGAGCCCAAAATCTCAATAAAGTGAGGAGTCCCTGACAAGAGCACAATTAGTCTGCAGTAAGCTGTGCTCTGCTGAGGGGACCCAGTTCTCAGGATGATTCATTTTTACAATCTAATGTGTTCTCCCTCCCCAAAATGATTCTATGAAACACTAAATTTGTTTTATCATATGTGTCTTTACTTTCATTCATCCCCACTTGCTGTGTATTATATCTTAAACTACAGTACAGAAGCAGGTGTCTGGTGTGTAAATTCTCAAAGCACAAACTTTGGAGAATTAAGAGCTTGCTAGATCTTTCATTTAGGTGGAGAAGCCCAAGTGTGTCCTGAGAGCAGGGCTGAGCATGAAGTCATTTACCTTGTTTTTACACTGATCAGTGTGGGAAGATTTGGCTGTCCTCTCTATATTTAGAAGCTTTTTCCTATGATCCAGAAAAACTTCCATAATTAAAAAGTGTTATTGACCCAGCTGGCTCCAGCAAAGTGATCTTCACTCTGTCTCCTACCCACTCCCCATGACCAGCACATCCACACCCTGTTCACCGCTGTCCTGACCTCTGACTGGGATGCCTCATATAAAATATCCTTTCTTCTCCACCGAATATGGTTTGCAGAATGTTTTAGCTGTGTATTTCCTCATGTCTTGGTTACTTTTCTCCGTTGCTGAGACAAAATACCCAATGTCCAAAATTAAGGAAGGAAAGGTTTATTTAGCTTACAGTTTCTGGAGGTTTCAGTCCATACTTGGCCGGCTCCGAGGCAGAAGATAACAAAGCAACAAGAGCAAAGCGGGGAATGGCAGCCGAACAGCAAACAGCCAGAGCAAAAAGGGAGGAATGGCTGCAGGCAGCTTTTTTCCCTGCCTTACTTTGTAAACAGACTACCCCCACCTAAGGGGTGTGTAGCTCTCACATAATCTTTGCCCTCCTCTTCCACAGGCTCAGGATGTATACAAAGTAAGCACCCTGGCTTCCTGCTGAGTCACTTAGCCAAACCTCCAGACTCCCCAAGTTGACACAATGTATCAACCATAACACCTCAGTAGAGACTTCTTTTTCTAGATGAGAGAACTAGAGATCCAGAAAGAAGAAAGTGGATCTGAGTCTCCATACAGTATGCTTTTTTTTTTCATTCTCCAAAATATACATGTTTTAAACACCTGCTGCCAGGTGCACGCCTGTAATCCCAGCACTTGGGAGGCTGAGGCAGGAGAATCGCTGTGAGTTCAAGGCCACCCAGGGCTACAAAATGAGTTCAAGGCCATCCTGAACTGAACACTGAAACCTTATCTCAAAAAGGCAAAAAATAGGGCTGGGGATTTAGCTCAGCGGCACAGTGCCTGCCTGGCAAGCACAAGGTCATGAGTTCAATTCCTGGTATCTGAAAAAAAAAAATTTAAAAAACCAAAAAAAAAAATAAAAATTAAAAATAAAAAAGGCAAAAAATAAATAAACAATACCTGTTACATGGCATTGAGATAAAAGATAAAATCCCTACCCTAAAGGAGCTCTCGTATTGCTGTAAGCAACAAAGCAAACAGAATATCGTGATCATGATTAAGAAGTATAATCATTCTTCAGTATCCTCAGAGGGTGGTTCTAGGACCCCCACTCCCACAGATACCAAAATCCAAGGATTTACTCAAATCTTTTGTATAAAATGGCATGGTATTTACACATAACCTACACCCATACTCTTGTGTACTTTAAATCACCTCTAAATTACTTATAATGCCTAATTCAATGTGAATGGTTTGTAAATAGTTGTTATTCTGTATTATTTAGGGAATAATGAAAAGATATAAAAAGTCTATACACATTCAATACACACACAATTTTATTTCAAATATTTTCCTTGCATGGTTGGCTGCATCTGTGGATGTAAAACCCATGCATATGAAAGACTAACTGTACTATACTCAAATAAGCACCAGGTGCTTTAGGAAAGTGCCAGAAAAGCTCCAGCCCAGAGGGAAGTACATCACTTGTTTTCACACTTGACCTCCCTCTGAGACATTCTCCAGACTGTATCAGAGTAGTCTTGCTACAACATGAAGATCAATTCAGTCCTCTGCTTTGAAGACTTCAGGAATTTCCCGTGCATTCAAATAAAATCCATACTTTATATTGGGGCACACAGCATTACACAAGGTCTGGCCTTTCCAAACTCTGAGGGACTACCGCCACACAAGGAGGTCCATCAAATTCTAGCTCCTTCCAGGGCCACAGATATACCAAGGCCTTCTTCCTCTGCTCAGGCTCTCTTTACCTGTTTATTCCCCAGATCCATTCATGTGAAACGCTGTCCTCATCACCACTCCCACTCCCACCCGCCTACATTCCTGGCTGGTTCCTTATCATTCTTCAGGTATTGGTGTCATTATCACCTCCTCAGCCTCCTAGGAGTAGGCTCATACCCTGTTTCCATCCCCTAGTCACTTTTGTTATTCTCTGGGTGTTTCTTCCCTCATGGCACCTCTCACTATTTTTGCTATATATTTGAATGATTTCAAGATTATTGTTTTTCTTTCCAAACCACGGAACAGTGAAGATGTAATGGTTTAGATCTAGGATCTCCCCCAAAAGCCTCATGGGGAGTTTTGGCAAGGTGACTGGATTACGGGGATGCCATAGTTGACTTGCTGTTAGGAGGTAGGGCCTGGTCAGAAGAGGGCGTGATCAGGATGGGTGTATCCTCCCCTTGGCTCCTCCCTTCTTTCTCTGCTTCCTGTGTGTGAGCAGCTTTCCTCCCCTCAGACCTGTCCGCCATGTGTTTCCCTGCCTTGGAGCCAGCTAACTATGAACTGAAACCTCTAAACGCCACGAGCCAGAATAAACCTCTCCTCCTTTAAATTGTGCATGTCCGGTATTGTGTCTCAGCGATCAGAAAGGGACTAAGACAGAAGGGAACTCAGCGACCTACTCACACAGGATATGACCACCTTTTCTGAATGTTTCCCACTTACTTGCCTCCAGAAATATTCATGCACCCAGATGCTTCCTTGGGACCAGTGTTCTCCAGCAGAACTTTTGGCCATGATGAAAAAGTATCTGTGCTGTCTGTGGTGATAGTCACAGGCTCCATGTATCAATGGAACACTGCCAACATAGCAGTGCAGCTGAGGGACTCAACTTCTAATTTTAATTAGTTTAAAATTAAATGACCACATGTGCCATATATTTAACAGTGCAAGTGTATATAATATGAAATGTCACATATTTAAAATGATTGAATTCAGTTTTTCCTGTTTGTTGTTGCTACACACACTTTTTAGAAAAAGGATTATTCTTTGTGTTCCTAAATGATCATGGTGCCTAAAGGACTGTTGCCAAGCACTTTCCTACTCTTAGATATGATAACAAGTGAGCTAATAGCTGAGATAAATATCCACATGATTCAAGAGGGAGAAGAAAAACTATCAACTCATTATCAAGGCAAAAATTATACTGTGATCTACATTACCTTTTTTGTAAGTTTACAGGGTGTTTTTACTTTTGTTATCTTGGAAGATCTTCCCAAGAACCCTACAAGGAGGACCAGATACCTCGGAGCTGAGAAAACTGAGAGCGAGGGAAAGTGAATGTTCTGCCCAAAGCAAATGCTGATTCACACAAACTAGGACCTAATCTCCAGTCTCCTACCTCCTGCCTCTGCCCTCCCTCCCTGACCACCTATACTGGTGCTCATTTCTCTTACCTTATACTAAGAACTTTCCAAATTAGTCCCTGCTAACCAACTTACTGGATCAACTTTAAATTACACCCTCCTCAATCTTTTTTATTTTTTTAATTACCTAAAGGTTATTTTTGATGAAACCTGTTTGGGAAACCATCAGAAATATATTAGAGAATTCTATTACTAGCTACTAATGAAAGAAGGGAAAATATTATTCCATAGGAAGCAGAGAATTTAATAGTGGGCTAATGGTTATAAACAGTAACCTATCAAACTAAATCAGGGTTAAATAAAGAATGTCCTTAAAGTCAGGAGCCCAGTGTGCCACATTCCTTGCTAAAAAATAGATTGTTCTATACTCCCAGGAATTGATGATTTCATTCCATTGAAAGTTATTGCTGTAATCCCAGCACTCAGGAGGCTGAGGCAGGAGGATCACTGCAAGTTTGAGAACAGCCTGGGCTACAAAGTGAGCTCAAGGCCAGCCTGAACTGCATAGCAAGACCCTGTCTTAAAAAGACACAAAAAAAGAAAGATAGAAAGAAGGAAGGGAGGAAGGAAGGAAGGAAGGAAGGAAGGAAGGAAAGAAAGAAAGAAAGAAAGAAAGAAAGAAAGAAAGAAAGAAAGAAAGAAAGAAAGAAAAAGAAAGAAAGAAAGAAAAAGAAAGAAAGAGAAAAAAGAAAGAAAGGAGAGTTATTGCTCATACTTGGCAACATGCTCTTTAATGTCTTCATTAGTTTAAATTAATAAATCCATTTATGCTGATGAAAGAAAAGTGTATTTGGTCTTGAGTGCATAATTGGGAGCAAAGGATTGGAGTTCAAATTAGAGCTTCATCCTACATGAGGTGGACATTGAGTATAGTGTTCCCCAGTCCTACCCAAGCTGGTTAAACTGATGGAGACACTTCTATGGTTCATAGATACAATACTGAAATGTTAACATGAGAAAGTGGACATAAAACCAGAAGGGACATGTCATTATTCATTTAAAAGAGCTAGCCATAATTTAAAAATTCGTTTTGAAACCAAAGTGGAATTATTTAATTTTGGAACTACTTACCAAAATATCTTAAACAATTTAAAACAAGACCCACCGTTGTTATTCTTAAATTAAAATTTAACTTGGATATGCTGTTTCCTCTTGGGAAAATATCAATCACTCTGCGTCTATTAGCTTCTTTTCTCTTCTATTTTTGTCCCTAAGCCTGGCATTGTCATTGTTTGAAGGCATTCTTATAAACAGATCTTGTTAAGTACATTGGAAGAGACTCTCAGATTAATCAACATTTGACAAGCATCATTTTATGCAATCCATACACAATAGGTACGAGTAGAATAAAGTATTACTGAAAGGCAAAATCAGCATATAAAACAGGTCTATCTGTCTCAAACTTGTGTGTTTGCATTTTCAATCTGTTTAGGTATTAAATCTAGATTCCATATTATTTTCTCTAACTTTGAAGATATTTCTATAGTCTCTAGAATGTACTGTTGATAATAAGCATTCTTTATAAATTTTGTTTTCAGAACCAGATTGTTCAGAAAATATTTTTTTTCTCTCTGGTATCTATCAGAATATTCTCTTTGTCCTTGATTATCTGCTATCTCACTTTACAGTTTCACTGTAATATAGCTTGCAGATTTTTAAATCACCCCATAAGACTCCTTTTTAGATATGAGATCTCACTATGTTGCCCAGGATGGCCTCAAACTTCTGGATTCAAGCAATCTTCCAGTTATGGTTTGTGTCTGGATGTCCCCCGAAAGCCTCATGCAGTCATGGGGCAGGCTTTAAGAGTTTATGATTGATCCGTGATCCAATGTTGGGATTATGGGTGTGAGTGCTACAGCCGCCCTGGGGCGGACAGTTGGCATATGTGAGGGAGAGAAAGAGGCTTCTTGCCACCACTAATCCCTATTTTCTCTTGTTGCTTTGCTGATTTGCTGCCATGAACAGTTGCCCTCTGCCATGTGCCACTCTGCCTTGGAGCCAGTCCAGTATGGACTGAAACCTCCATAGACTGTGAGCTAAATAAACCTTTCCTTCCTTAATTTTGGGTGTTGGGTACTTTGTCTCAGCAATGAGAGAAAAGCAACCAAGAAACTTCCTACCTCAGCCATGTGCAAGTAGGTGGTACTACAATATGCACCACTGTACTTAGCTCATGAATCTTAGTTTTTTTTTGGTTCTGAAAAGTCTCAGTTATATCCTTGACTATTACTTTTTCCATTCTCAATATTATCTCACTGTGAAACTCCTATTAGACCTGTGTTGGATCTTCTGTAAGTGTTGTCTTTGAATTTATCTTTAATAGAAATGTTAATTCATGGAAACTTTTTCCTGAGTACCTTAGATTGTGGAAGACACAAGGAAGGCTGAGGATTCTAAAATGCTTCAATCTGTACTCTAAATGGTTTGGTTTTCCATCTTGTCCCTCAGCTGGAGGTTTCCATACTGCACTGTAAAGACTTAGGGTTCTCATCTTCTAAGAGACTTTTTCCATCCATGTCCCAGGGGAGACTGAAATCTTCTGGTCACTACTCAGTGGCAATGGAGTGGATGTTCAGATGCCATTTCACAACAGATGACACACAAGTGCCTCCTTGCTCCACAGGGGAAACTACTTTTTTCTCCTCTGCAGGCCCTATGACCTCAACTGTGCTCCGTGCCTACCTGTTGAAACCTGGCCCCAGTGGCCCATCCATTCTAGGTTCCCTTTGTGCCTTATGCTGCCTTGGACTCCCACCTGCTTCTGAAATCTAAAAAGTTCCTCTATTGCTTTTGAGTTTAGTATCTAAAGTAATGTACCTATTATTTCCATACATGTGAAACAGAAAAGTAAGCTGATAGCCAGATGTCTTTTTAAAAAACAAAAGAAGTCATAGATTTTTAAAAACATTTTACACACAGTACATTGTATTGAAATACAATGAAGGGGCTGGGGATTTAGCTCAGCGGCAAAGCATCTGCCTGGCAAGCACAAGGTCGTGAGTTCAGTTCCCAGTACCAGAGAAAAACCAGAAAAAAAAAAGAAAAGAAAAAAAAGAAATACATTGAAAACTGCAAGTGTTTGTTAACAGAGAAGTTACCCTCCTCCTTCCAAACCCATTCCCTATTGGTAAAGGTGGATAACAGTGTAACTTTTAAGTCCTTCAAAATTTGTTTCTGTGTGCATAAAACACACATACATCCAAATAAAGTAGATTGAATTGTTTTTCAAAATACTTGTGGTCCCTCCCCATGGAGGACTGCCCTCTGAGAGGATTGGAGTTCCTGCCTCCATTGACCTTAGACTGGTCATGTGCCCCTTTTTGGCTGGTAATATCTGCCTTTTCCAAGCTGAAGCTTTAAGAAGCCATCACACATTTCCACCATCCTCTTTTCCCTTTGCCACAAGAGAGTCCCTCAGAGGGACCAGTCCTTCAGCCTTGATCCCAGATCTACACGCAACTAACAGCCAGCATGTAGCATGAATGAGCCATTCACTTCACTGTTCTAAACCACTGGGATTTGTGATCTATTTATTGCTGCATCACATCCTAATTTAAGCTGCTTAATACATTTTCAAAGGGGGAAACTGTATTTTTCAACAATTGGTTTTATCTCTTCATATTGGTCCATTTTTACCTAAGACTTTAATATAATTTCCCTATTTATTGTGTGGGCATATTATATACTAAAGTGATTGACCTTTAGTCTTATTTCTTATAAACATTTCCCTGGAATATCAATTATTTTTAAATTTCACTTTTGACGTTTTTAATATACAAAAATTTTAATTTGTGTATAGTCATATCTGTCCATTTTATCTGTTGTGATTTATCCTACTGATTTTATGCTTAGAATGCCTTTTCTCATTCAGAGCTGATATAAATATTCATCTCAGTTTTCTGGTATTTTTACTTCTTAAATACATCTCACACAGCTTTGCGCAGTGGCACTATCATAACCAATGAGGTTTATCTGAAGCACAATTACTGCTAATTAAATACATCTCACTAATGCATCTGGAATTTATTTTGGCATAGGGTATGAACTGATGATTTGTACTGACTTTTTTTCATGTAGCTAGCTAAATTTTTCAAAATCATTTATTAAGTAACCTAATCTTACTCAATATTGTATCTCTCCTTTACCAGGTGGTACATTTTAAAATTCTTCTAGGAAATATATGGTCATCTATGGGTCAATTCTTGAGCCACAGTAGCTATTATACATTTGTAATGCTAAATATCTCATAAAATGGGTCCTTCTTTTTCCATTAATCTTTTTCCACACTCTTCCTGCTGCTCCTTCTCATTGTTCTAGCCTATTGGAATCGCAGAATCAGTTTTCAATCTACTGCCCTTTTGGGTTCTGCTCTAGAGGCAGTGTGCCTCCCTTCACTGGAAGTAAAGCCACAGCCAGTTGACCACTAAGTAGACTCCCACCGTTTGCTTCAGTGTCCTCCGTGGCTATCAGACATTTTCTACTCCAACACAAGTGCAGTCAGACAGACAGCAGGGGGCCCCTTCAGCCACTTCAGCCACCTCAGTCAATACTGTTACATTTTTTGAGAACAGAGAGGGAACCTAGTAGCTAAGTTTTAGCAGCTAAAATCAGGAACAGTGGGATCTGGGCCTATGATCTGCATACCCATCATTCACAGCAAACCTTGCGAAATATTCTCTAGTTTTAGCCCTCAACCTCACTGAAACAGGCCTGCAATCTGCTACGTAAGTAGCACTTTCCAGGCACCTCTGCAGTTTTAGTCTAGAAGGGTTCCCTCCAGTGTACTCAGTTCTCTGTCGCACAGCACCAGCCCTGTCAAAATAAAGACTTGCCTTGGTGTTCTTGTAAACCTCCTCATGACAAACCTCCTCATGACTTATCTCTTGGGTGATGTGGGCTCCTAAGGGCGTGTAAAGCTACTCAGAACTTTTATCTTGAGTAGCATGGATAGAACAAATAACAGAGCTGCTAATACTGAAGAGCTCAAGAGACCAGCAGCCAGAGCCCAGCACGGCCAAGTGCTGTATCCACTACTGGCACCCAGCATTACCTGGTATCATCTGGTGACCCTAAGACGGTTAGCAGAGCTACACTAGGCCTATTCATGACTTCCACCTAAATCGATCAAAAGAACCCTAGCTTGCTGATGGACTAACATGTTGATTTATTAGTCACGTGACCTTAGGGGAATTATTTTTCTTCTATGAACCTCAGCTTCCTAGTTTGTAAGATGTAGAAGGCAAATCCAACCTCACAGGGCTCTTGGAAGAACTACAATGAGTAAAGTAGGTAAAGCAGCCATTCTGGGGCTGAGCATGTGGCAGGTTTTGTTTTGTTTATTTTGTTTTGTTTACAGTATTAGGGATTGAATCCTGGGCCTTTGTGCTGAACCTCATCCCCAACTCTTTTTGTATTTTTTGTTTTGAGAATGAGTCCCACCAAGTTACTCAGCTGCCTCAGTTTGAGCCAAGCTTCCAGTCCTCCTGCCTCAGGCTTCCAGCATGCGGCAGGTGTTTTCAGTGTTAGCTCTTTTCTCTTCC
Source organism: Chinchilla lanigera (assembly GCF_000276665.1). Lineage (NCBI taxonomy): Eukaryota > Metazoa > Chordata > Mammalia > Rodentia > Chinchillidae > Chinchilla > Chinchilla lanigera. The sequence goes on along the minus strand of NW_004955460.1, from coordinate 3,930,255 downwards.
CATTCTTGCCATGCTATTCCTAGGGAGGTGCCTTTTGCCTTTCAGGCAGCTTTTAGTCCTATGCCCTGTCTTTGAAGGCATTAGGTGTTTTTGCAAGATAAGACCCTAAGGTTGATTCCTCAGGCCTCAAGGACTGTCACACTGGCTGACATCTTAGTAGTCTGTGATGTGGGGACAGTTGGGATCCTTAGGTAGGGTTAGATTAGGGATCAGGGCCCCTTCAAAAAGCAGAAAGCAAATAGCCTCTCCATGTTAGCAAGCAGTCAAAACTGACAGCCTGTGGTTTAGACAGCTGCTTCTGTGTAGCTACACTGTCCCACCTAAGACCCTCCTTAAGTAGGTTACTTCTCCCCTCCAAATTCCCCTACTAGCCCACCAAACCCAGCCCCCTAGCAGCAAGTCCAATAACCAATCACATAGTGATCTTCCGAGTGGATAGAGATGGGGCCTCTTACCCCATAAAACAGGACCACAGGGGCTGGGGATTTAGCTCAGCGGCAAAAGCGCCTGCCTGGCAAGCGCAAGGTCGTGAGTTCGGTTCCCAGTACCGGAGAAAAACCCACAAAACCAAAAAAAAAAAAACAGGACCACAGCCCCAGACTCAGTGGTGCCCCAGCTCCGGGCCCTGCCACTCCTCCAAAGAGGCTCTTTACTACTTCCTCATGCAATGCCTACAATAAAGTTACTTTCACTTTGCACTGGTCTTCTCTGACTCTTCTTCCTTTTTCTACATCAGAGAGAGAAACAAGCCAGGCAAGGGTAAGTCTGGGGACCCCCGACCCCCGGCCCACCAGATGTAACAGTGAGAGGAAAGAACAGGTTAACATTCAATTCTGTGGAGCTCTGAGTTGGTCCCTTTATTGCACTGTGGGACCACTCAGCTAAATCCTTGCTTTCAAAGACGCCTCTGCCAGCAGCAAAGAGAAAAGTGTGAACATTTTCAGTGATTCAAGCCAGCCTGTCAGCATGCTCTCCAAATCTTTCTGCACATATATTTACACTCTGACTGTTAACAAGATGGATCATCCCCAGCCAGGCAGAGAAAGTAATTACTCTAGATGATTATTCCCGATCTGACACTAGCTGGGGCCCACTTTCTATTCTCAGTCAGAACATCATTCCAACAATAGAAATTAACTGTTCAAAAGAGCAAGATAGACATGTATAGTAAATTCATTTTCTCTTTAACTTGCCCCAAGTTAGAGCGAAGCGGCAGAGTCAACACTGTGAAACTGTCTTTACCAAGGTTGGATCAACCCTGACCAGTCTCACCGACCTTGGCTCGAGCCCTTGCCTTGCTCCAGAGCAGCTGGCCTCACACTTGACCTTGACCCAGTCATCATCTGCTGCAGCCTCAGAGCTCCATGCTGCTCCCATCACCCAAGCCTGTTCTCACCACTGTCCTCCTCCTTGGCAAGATTGTGGAGTAAATGGTTTCTTCCCCCGTGGAATAATTAAAAAAGAAATCTTTAATCTGTGTCCTAAGTTTCTGGCACAGAGCTCCTGAAACCTTGAAATCTGCTATTGTTTTTAGGTGCATACTGGAAAGGATCACCAGGAAAACTAGTCAGGTGATTAGAGAGTTAGAACTCTCAGCCACCCTCCCTAAATCCCCATTCTGGATGTGGAGAAGAGCTGGAGGTTGAGTTCAATCACCAATACCCAATTACTTAATCATTCTGTTGCAGAGACATTTGCACAAGAACCTCCTAACAGCAGGGTCTGGTGGCTTTGGGGGATAGTACACAGTTGTGCTAGGAAGGTGGTCCATCTGGAGAGGACCTAGAAGCTATGCACCCTCCAACCTCATACCTTGCCTTGTGCTTCTCTTCCGTCGGTATTTGACTTGTATCCTTTGTAATAATCATTTTGAGTTATTCTAGAAAGCTACTGAATTATGTGTACCTTGGTCCAAGCCAAGGCAGGACTGTGGGGGCATAGGAACCCTCAAATTTATCATTGGCTGGGCAGAAAGGTGAGTTATCTAGGGACTCCACTGGTAAGTGGTAGCTAACACAAAGGTGGTCTTGTGGGACTGAGCCCTTTCATTTATGGGACCTGATGCTAACTCCACTGTCAGAATTAAACTGAATTTTTGGACACTCAGTTGTCAGAGAATTGGTTGTGACACATCAGTGACACATACTGAGTGTTTCACACCCCATTGCTACAAACTCCCTACCGCTGCCCCCTGCCACATCCCCTTATTGTGTTCCTTAGAGCCCTATAGGTGGCCCATAAACTCCACAAATCCTAAATGCAAAATGAGGCTTAAGCTACAGAACTGGCCCTTTCTCATCTCCTTGGGTCTCCTATCCACCACCGTATGAAATGTGTGCATTCCATCTTCTGCTTTTCTAAGTCTGTCTTTCACCACCTGGAATATATTTGCCTTCTTTTCCCATAAATTTGAATTTAAGCCCAAATGTCTTCTCCAAGTCATCCTTCATTCTTCCATCAAACATCATCTTTCCCTACTTGAAACAACTTCTCATGACCTCTCTGCATCATTTAGACCTTAGTGGCAGCTCACTATCTACAGCATGGTTTTCTGGTGCCCAAAAATGGATTTTCCCCAGAAGTTAAGCTCTTTGCTTTCAAGAAGCTCACAGTCAAGTTACAAAAGTATGCTTGAGTTATCCCTGCATTTGCAACCTGACATGGTTGGCATTCAGTAGTCACAGAATGAGCACCATGAATAAGTTAATCGGTGTTGGTACAGAGCTATATGAAACCTACCAACGTCAAAAGCACAGTAATCCCTGAGTTGAGTATGGTAGAATCTGCTAAGTGGGAGTAGAGGATATAAGGACACAGGGAGAATCAAATGTGCCATTTAACCACAAGGACACCTTCTGAGAAAGACATCATTAAGTGATTTTGTTGTGGTATGAATATCATAGTTGTACTAACAAAAGCTAGAGTGCAGAGCCTACTACACACCTAGGCTATAGGGTCCAGCCGATTACTGCTCTTAGGCTCCAAACTTGTACCACATGTTACTGTACTAAACACTGTACACAACAATACTACAACAGTATTTGTGTTTCTAAATATATCTACATGGGCTGGGGATTTAGCTCAGCAGCAAAGTGCCTGCCTGGCAAGCGCAAGGTCGTGAGTTTGGTTCCCGGTACCGGAGAAAAACCAAATAAATAAATAAATAAATAAATATGTCTACACATAGAAAAGATTCAGTAAAAAATTAAATAACAGGAATTTTCAGTTTCATTATAATCTTATGGGACCACTGCCATAAATGTGGTCTATCCTAGTCATACCATCATTATGTGACATGTGACTGTATTTAGACTATGCCTATTAATGGATCTATTTTTTGTGCAGAATTCTAGTTTAAAAGACCAGGAAACTTTTAAATCCAAATCAACCCCCAAAGAATGAAAGAAATAGCTGGATCTTTCCTCCTAATAAAGTAAATATTTAATAAGGTTTAATATTTCTTTCTTGTCATTTGCTCCCAAACCTCAAAAGCTTCAGGCTTTGCAGAATTCTGAGGGCAATTAGGAAATGGTTTTTTGAATTTGTAAACCACAAAACAACTTATATAGCTTGACAGTCTTCATTATCTGTTATCTGATGATTTGGGAAGAAGTAAAAAATCTATGCCTTGCCAGTATTGTGTGATTTATTACCCCCCCCCCAAAAAAGTTGAGACTAAAAAAATATAGATGCTTTCAAACAATAAAACTCTCAGCAAGTTCCACTCCCACCTATCATCCCTGAAGATTGGATGAGATCCTTGCATTTCCTCACACGGAGAACTGTCACAGCTCCGAGGAAATTTTTTTCCCTAAGCTCAATAACAGATGAGAAGCTCCAGTGAAGAGCTACAAGAAAGGACCCAGGAAGAACTGATCTCCATTAAGCCCATTCAACTAAATAAATGGTGAGGCCCAACTGCTACCCTTCGCTCTGCAGCGGGACGGTTGCTTTTTATTGCTATAGTAAATCCAGACCAGAAAGCGACAGGATATTGGCATTTCAATCAAGGCAGCTTCGGAGGGGCACATAAGCACATACGCACACACAGGCAAGCACACACTCACACAGTCTTCCCCCGCCTGGCCCACTCAGCTCTCTGTACTGAAAGCTTTATGAAAGAAAGGCTGGAGATGTCCAGAGATCACTGGTAAGATTCAAAGGGATGGAATTTTACAAATCCTTATAAAAGGACTGCGAGCACTTCCTTGCCAGTGGAAATGTGAAATATGGCCCTTGGCTTCTCTGGATGTGCAGAAGGAAAAAAACAATCAAAGAACTTGCTGAGAATATACATTCTCACAGAACACAGCAACCTCTGGCTAAATGCAACTGTCCTCTCTTCTTTAAGAATTAGGAATCAGCGAAGTTCCTGGGGTAAGAGCAACCCGCCTGGAACCTTCCATCATTGGGCAAATTATAAGCAGGGCTGTGTCACTTCAGTGACTGAAATAAAGAGGCAGGCTGACATTATCAAATAAACGTGTGCAGCGCAGGGGTGTACGAAATGTGACGATATTTCAAGCAGTCAAGAAGTGACAAATTTTATGTTGAGTCACATCCACTGCGGGGCACTACATGATATTTCTTCAGGTGCAGACACTGCACAAGGGTAGCCAGTTCTGTACACATCTGTGAAGTATTTATACGCCATCAGCTTTTTTGCCAGCAGGAAAATAGTAGTGGTTTTTTTGTACATATGTCAGATGAGGCGTATAACAGAAGTCACAGCTTGTTTCTAAGTAAATTATTAAATCACTGGCTCCTTAATGAAATGGAATAGTCTTCCCTGACCTTCCAGATTTTAAAAAATACTGTATTGTAGAAAATGACTATGCTAGAAAAGGAGGATTAACTTAAACCACGTGCTTCAGAAGATGGTAGAAAGGGAAGGGAACCAGCATTTATTGAGCAAAGTGCCAGACACTGAGTAGGCACTTATTATGCAATTTCACTAAATCCTAGTTTCAGCTGTACCACCAATGAGCAGTTAGTCTACATTACAGATGAGAACATTTAAAAAGGCTAGATCACTTAGCCAGTGACACATTGTTAAGAAGTAGGGATAAGATTCAAAGACCTAGTTCTGACTAAACACATCCAAGCACAACGTGAGAACCCCCAGCCTGCATGAAGTTGGCGTGGAGACAATCCTGCTCCAGCTTTTCAAGCCAAATTGAAATACGTTGGTAATAAGTAAATCTTCTATCAATTGATGTGTGCTAATATTATCCATGCATATTGACTCTGTGTCACTTTATTACACTTCATGCCTACAGACTGTATGTCCTAAAGTTGCTGGGGTACTGTGAACTCCCTCCGGGACCCTTTGTAAGTTCTCGTGCTCAAAGAATTGGAAAAGATCAGTGAAAAATACAGTGAGGTTTTACATTTATTAAAGGTATTAAAGGTAAGAGAGGAAGGGAGAAGCCGTGCTCTGAAAAAAGTGTTCTGTAGAGTGAGCATGGGGAAAAGAAATAGGCCCTGTACATGGATCAGGCCACTGAAAATGAAAGAAGGCAGTGTCTATGAGGCCAATGGCTACTTTCTTTTATACCCACACTCCCATGTTATTGTACGCCATCCTATCAAAAACCTGCTTAATCTTGTGCCAGAAAACTTGAAGATAGCGTTCTCTAGGATCGGGTGCAGGCCTTGGAAGCGGTACTGCGCATGTCCTGAATCTCGGTGATTGACAGGCCACGCCCACTGGTCCACAGTTTTTTTGGCAGGTCATATCTCCTGCCTCTCACATAGTCATTATTCACAGAGAGGACTCACTAATCACAAGCATAGTCAACACAAACTTTTAAAGAATTAATACAGTGGAAATGAAGAGTCATCTAACTCATCCATCTACTTATTCATTTTACAAACATTGAGTTCCTATGGTCTATGCACTGTTCTAGACATGGTGGATATAGTAATAAATAAAATATACTCCATCCCTGCTCTCATAGATTTTATACTCCAAAAAGGCAGGCAATAAATACCCAAACAAGTACTATGTCATTAGAGTACTGAATAAAATTAAGGCAAAATTGGAGAAGGAGAAAGATAGATGTATTGAGAGCTCTATTTTATATTGAAATAATTAAGTAAAAACTTCTCTGATAAGGTGACATTTGAACAGAAATGTGAAGGAAATGAAGGAAACTTGTTGCACAAGATAGAATGGTGAGTGCAAAGGCTCTGGGGTATATGTTCAAAGTCAGCGCAGAGGCAAATGTAGCTGAGAAAAGAAAATGAGGAGAAAATAGAGTTTCTTTAAGAAAACAAAGGACATTTCAACCAAATTCAATGTGTGGAATAGTTAGATCCTGACTGAAACAGAAGTAATTGAGAAAATTAAGAGACAATGAGGTAAGCAGAGATGGAAATATAAAAGGATAAAAAAAAAGGAAATGCACACGATGGACAGGAAAGAAGTTAAATTATTCAGCAGTTTAAAAGAGCACCTGGGAGAACTCTGAAGATCCTCAAATTATCCCTGTTCAGGTAAATAAGTAAACTTAATTGCGAGCATTTATTTTTGCATAATTGAGCATCGTTTTTGTATAATTATTCATTTAATCTTTATGATATCTATATGAGATATGTACGAGCATTATCCAGTGTTACAGATGAAAAAACTGAGGCACAGAAACAAGAACTTCTACATGGTAAGTGGAGAATCTGTGAAGGCTGACTCCAGAACCCTTGATCCTCACTCACTCACCACTGGGCTTGTCTTACTTACTTTTCTCTCATTGCTGAGCCAAAATACCCAACACCCAAGGTTAGAGGGGGAAAGTTTATTTAGCTCACAGTTTGTAGAGGCTTCAGTCCATAATCAGCTGGTAGTTTGGCTTTGCAGAGAAAAACAGTTCATGGTGGGCAGAAGACAGAAAAATCAACAATCAAACCTTAAGCATCTTTCTGCCCCTTTTATACTCTATCTAGGCTGCTGGGATTAGGGTGGTGCCAAACCAATCAACAAATTGATCCCATACCCTTAATCCCAGCATCACACACTCCAGATTCAGCCACCTCTGAAAAATCCCTATGACTCCATGAGGCTTTGGTGGAACATCTAGACACAAGCCATAGGGGCTGGAGATTTAGCTCAGAGGCACAGCGCCTGCCTGGCAAACGCAAGGTCATGAGTTCAATTCCCAGTACCAGAAAAAAAAAACAAAAACAGACACAAGCCATAAAAGGGCTCTAACTGGGGCACTCCTCCTCAGAAAATAATGTTTCCATATAAGAATGTGATTTTTAAAAAGATGTTATCCCTAACCACAAAGGAGCCAAAAATGAGATTACTGGGTAGGCAAAACAGTGTCATAGTTTAGATTTGAGGTGTCCCCCCAGAAGTCTCATGTGTTGACAAAGTGACTGAATCATGGAGGGCCATAACTGCCTTGCTGTTAGGTGAGGCCTGGGTAGAGGTGGGTCACTGGGGGCATGACGTGAATGTCCATATCTCCATCCCCAGCTCCTCCCTTCTCTTTCTGCTTCCTGATGCCCATGATGTCAGCAGCTTCCCCTCTGCCCAGACCCTTCCCCTATGCCATTTCTCCATTGGAGTCAGCTAATCATGGACTGAGACTCCTGAAACCGTGAGCCAAAATAAACTTCTCCTTCTTTAAATTGCAGGTGTTGGGTACTATGCTTCAGCCCCAGGAAAGTAAGACAGAGTTATGGGAAAATGTAATAAACAGGTAAACACATGAATAGGAAACTGTATTAGGAAAGGGGGAAACATTCTATCTATAGGGAAAGAAAGGTAAGAGGTAGAACAGAACAAAAACTCTCCTGCTCTGACAGAAGTGGGACCTCCTTGAGCCTCTAAGGCATGAATGCAAGACTTATTACATAAAATATCTCATTCAAGAAATATTTATTGAGTGTTCGCTATGTACCAGGTACTATTCTAGGAACTGGAGACAAAGAGTAAGCAAGGCAGTTACAAGAAGACACAAACAATTAAAATACAAATAGACAAAATGCTTCCAAACAATCTCTAAGTATCATGAAGGATGTGAAAGAATATGCCTAGTAGTGGAGATGTTCTTTTACCAAAGAGATAGGGACTCCCTCCTTAAGGAAGTAGCATTTGAAATGAGATATAGTTATTAAAAGGAGCCAACCAGGATAAGATGTGGGGACAGCCTCACAGAAGCAGCAGCTGCTGAAAAAGCCCTTAAGAGGGCATCAGATGTATTGACTTTATGAGGGGCACAGGAAGCCACAGCGCTCCTAGCGTCACCTTTGGGGCTCAGTAAATAACTGTTGAATTATGCAAGTAGAACTCCAACAAAGACATTTTAGTCTTCAGCAAGAAACGTATGAAACATTTTTAGCCAACTCAAATATAACAGTGTCAAGGAAAATGAAAAAATAATTAGAACAATTTCAAATTCTTAAATCTAGGGACACACTGACATTGACACACCTGAATTCCATTTGGTCCTCCTAGGTATATACATGTGCAGTACCAGTTAATTTTAATTATCAGTTCCAGAGGATTAAGAGACTCCTAGGGAGGTGACTGGATCATAGGGGTGCTAAACTCATCATCAGATTAATGCACTGATGTTCATAGCTGCATGTACTGTTAAGAGAGGAACCCCACCAGAGGATATGGGTCACTGGGGAGCCTTTAGAAAATATATCTCTGGCCATGCTCTTCCTCTGTGTCCTGCTTCCCAGCTGCCATGAAGTAAGCAGTTTTCCTGTGCACACCTTCTGCCATTTTGTTCCTGCCTTGGAACTAACCGAGCTGACCATGAACCAAAACCTCTGAAACCATAAGCCAAACAAACCATTTCTTTCCTGAACTTGTATGTGTTGGGCATTTTGTCCCAGCAACGGGAAAGCTAACCATTACCTGCATACATACAGTAAAAATATTTGTGTCCTCAAAAGGGTGGTAATAAGAAAATGTCTTCAAATATCTTAAACGTGCTAAAGACAGGGGTATGTGTTAACAATTCTTCAGCTGCTCTATATGTTTGCTAGGGATGATCAAATAAGTAAATGGATAGTGGGTAATATGGAAGCCAGGTTGCTCCATGTTGGAGAAGAAAGTTATAGATAAGCAAGATAGGAAGGCTAGAAGGTATTCCATGGTCTGAGTTAGAGTCAGTGATATCCCATTCATCTTAACACATATATTTGGATAGATATAGAAATAATAACAGATGTGGAGATATATATATCTACATATAGATACATAGATGTTCTCCAAGAGGGCCTAAAAGCATTAAAATTCCCAGTAACAATAAGCAAACCCAGCTCCCAGAACTCAGTTGATGAATAGCATTCTTAGCAGAAAAAATGAGGTTCTTCAGAGAAATGATTGATTCTAGGGCTGGGGAAGACAGAACACAAGATAAGCTTGGGACATATTGTAATTCCAGAAAGTAAGCAAGTACTTGAAAAACAAGGTGAGGAGAACAACACAAAGGGATAGAATAACAACCTGAATGAGCTCCAGAGACAAAACCAGGACAATGCAAGCAACAATCAAAAAAGTAGTATTGGAACATAACCCAAAGTATAAAATAAATATATACAATGTAAACAAATGATTGAATAATTCCATAGATGGCAGAGAAGAAACAAATCAAATCTTCCTCACAGAAAATTTCCAAATAGCATATGCATATATTCCCCACTCCAGGAGATGGAGCTTAACCCCACACTAACCTTGACAGTAGACTAGAGTTAATGATTCACTTCCAAAGATGGCACTTGCAAAGAGGTTAAGTAGTATTAACTTGAGCATGGGGAAGCCAGGCAATCACTAATTTAACCAAGTGATGAAGGTTGGCATTACCAATAGGGTCATGTGGTATCCTGCACCGCCTGTAGTACTCTTTTCAAAAACTCAGAACTCCAGTATAATTACTAGAAAACATCGTATGAGCATGATTCTACAACATTGCTGGCCAGTACTCCCTCAGGACTGTCAAAGACTAAAGAAAAAACAAAGAAAGACTGTAACAGTAAAAAAAAACAAACAAAAACTATCACAGACCAGAGGAAACCAGGATGACATGACAATTATATGCAATGTAGTATTCTGGAGTGGATCCTGAGAGAAAAGAGGATATGATAAAAAATGTGTAAAATCCAAATCAAGTCAGGAGTTTAACAGTAATATATCAATGTTCTGCTTATTTAAGTGTACCATGGTAATGTAAGATGTTAATACAAGGGATTACAGTGAGGGAGTGTACAGGAACTCTCTGCTGTATTTACAACTTTTAAATAAATCTAACATTATTCCAAAATAAAATGTCTACTTTAAAAAATGCTTTACAGAACCGCATTTCCTTCTGCCTCTCATAAAAACTAAAGGTGGTTTCATGTCATAAACATCCCACAGCATTTTTTTCTTTACCCTACCTTTTTACATACACACACACCCACACACACATACACACAGACTTAACATAGCTTTCGAGTTTACATAATACAATGAGATAATATCCATTAAAATATATTTTAAAAGTAGGATGTGTGGAGGAATAAAATTGTGCATAACATGTGAGCCATTAAGCCCCATGTATTAAAGATCAGCCACAAATTTAAATCTAAGGATTCTAGCAGTCTACAAAGGAAGCAAACTATGAGCCAGGCATAGTGGTGCACCGCTGTAATCCCAGCACTCGGGAGTCTGAGGCAGGGGGATCGCCAGGAGTTCAGGGCCAGCCTAAACTATATAACAAGACCCTGTCTTA